>NC_090816.1:55251602-55557641 GCF_000390325.3 Nicotiana tomentosiformis | reverse complement strand
ATTCAATAAGAGCTTCAAATAATACTAAAACATCAAGTTAAGGATCACATAAATTTTCAAGTCAATTTTCATGTTATTAGGTTGGGTGATCTTTAGTGTCGATATACCATAATTCACAATACCACCGTATTCTTACACGGAGTCCGATCACAACCCAATCGGTTAGGTCATGTCATTTGAGACATTAACCATAACCACAATTTTATTATAATTTCTAGCACAGTCACCACCATGTGTGCGGTATGGCGACCGATCACGGCCCGATCGGCTAGGCCGTTTCATCCGAGACATTACCTTTTTCAATCAATCATCTCCCATCATATCCTTTCGATTCATTGGCACTAGTGGACACAATTATAAAGTCACTCTTGGCACTTGACCGTATTTCATAATTTCAGTTCCCCTTTTCACATTCAAACATTATTATCATTATCAACAACAATAAGGCTTCCTATTCAAGACATTAAATTCACATATGAGCAATTTGGGAATCTTAGGCACTGTGAACAACTAATTTTTGACCGCACCCGAATTCAATAATATTTTAGTGTAAATATTTTTTTTAGGTCTAATCTTGATATTTTAAAATTTTATCTTACTCTTAATAGGTTTTATTTGAAAAAATAAAAAAATTTAAAAAAATTATTACAACAAAAAAATATATTCACATACTTATAGAATATATTTTATTTCTATTTGTAAAGAGAAAAAAGAAAATTTACAAAAAAATATTTAGTTTCTTTAATTAGTATTTTAATAAGTAAGCTACGGTATTTTTAGTATTAGTTAAATTATATGTAAATATTTATTTTCTTATATTTTTTCTTGGTGTAAAATATTATCATATGGTAAGAAATAAATTATATGGTATTTTTTCTTGGTTGATCAATATTATCATCTTCATAAGTTACCTTATATTTTGAAATAAAAGACAAAAAAGAAGAAGATGAAAAAAACATAATGAAGTTAAAATATGTCAAAATAGGTAAAGTTTTATTAACAAACTTTTCCACTAATCACATCACATCCCAAACCACTAAGTCACCCTCCCCCTTTCACGTCTCCCCATCACACACCCTCACATTTCAATTCTTTCCTAAACCTCAATCCCATGTCCCCACTTCAAATCATTTGTACAAGATTAGATAACTACTTTTGTTCCTCTTTATAAAGAGGAGAAAAAAGAACGAAAAAATGGAGGGGATTGATTTTTAGCATTTTCGAGGAGGAAAGAAACGAGCTGGAGAATGCAAAAAAGTAACCTGATAAAGAAATAATCCAGCAATTAGGAGAAAACAACACTTTTCTTTTAGAGTAAAAAGTTGGCTCGAAGAGATAATTATTCAGTGGAGTTGCTCTGTTTGGAGTCGAAAATCGAAGCGTCGTTTTAGATTTTAAGTTCGCGGACTCAAGCGAGTAGATTATAGTTGTTACCTTTGCTCTTTGAAAGTTTTGTAAAAGGTAACAATTAAGTTCTTTTGCTAGTTTAGTGTAACGTATTATTGAATATATGATGTTAGTTCATGAAGTTTAATTGTTCCTTTACTTTCCTTTGTATCTTAAGTGATGTCTGTTTCTTCTTCTCTTCTTATTGTTAATGTATGTATGCTTTGCAATTTATATTTTTGTATGTTCCTAACTTTTAAATTTTAGTTCGAATCTATTATCTTGCCATAATTTTCTTAAAAATTTTAAATCATAGTTAATTGATAAAAATCGTTTAAAGTTTGTCAATACAATACTTCTTGGGTTAAGTCCTAGTTTATGTGTGAGTTCATTCCTGCCAGTTCTAGTTATTGTCTTTATTTTGGTAATTCTCTGCAAATCTGTTATGTCCTTATTCTTTATTTAGGATTAAAACTTTTTTTTCCCTTCTCCCTTGAACTAGCATCCTGGTAACTAAGTTAGTGATAAGTTTGGTGTAATTTAGTTTTTACTTACTTTGAATAGTTTTAGAATTGGCTCATATAATTTATGGTAGGCAGATTACTTGGATGTGGTTAGGATCCCATTAGTTCAAAAAAGAATAAAGTTAGTATAAAATTACATGTTCATACAATTAAACTTTTACGCAAGCATCGTTCTAGTTTATTTATTTATAATTTAATGTGGTATTTAATTAAATAACTCAAATTTCATGTAGCAGTACCCAAAAGCATAAATCCAAAATATTCTGATAATTCTATGGTTTTTAGTTGTGTTAAGATTTTGTTTTAGTTAAGTAAAACATTTTCATTAGTTTGGTTCGATCACATGGTTAAATATTTTTTCTTAATTATGTTTACATTTTAAAACTTCAAAATACAGTGTTATATTTAGTCATTCATTTTTTAGATAGTATAGTTATCAATATCTGCTTGAGATTATGTTAGATTGTATTGTCATCATTTGAATTTATTCTTTGTAGGATATAATGTCTATATTGCCAAAAGGTTCATATTTAATTAGATAAGAAGTGATAGCGCTGGGATCTTTAGTTAATTTATACAACGTTATTGTGTTATTAATCTTTGAGCATGTTATGACATATAGTTTAACAGACATAATTTTATTTCATGTTAATTTGCCGTGTGTTGGAATCAATATAGCTCATTAGTAAGTGGAACAATAAGGGGAATAAATCTGAGTTTAGAGTTAGCTAAAAAAGTGAGCCTAAATGTTACTTCGGGCTTATTCCATCAGTTAAACAGGTAGAAGCGCAAATAATTGTGAGGGAGCGAAATGAGCCATGAACTAATTCAAGACTCGTTCCAATAAATAAAAGAAAAAATAAAAAAATAAAATATACCAATATATATCTCGAATCTAAAAGTGAAAATATTTGAAATACTCTAAAACGCTAGAAAACTTTAGATGTACTTTAAATATTAGCCCATGTGTTCATATCCGAACCTTGGAATGATATGCTTAAGTAATAAAAGGGTCATGTGCGCATTTCCGCGTCTCGATGCCTTTCAATTTAAAAATAATTATGTTTTAACCATATGTGCATTTTATACTTTGGTTTAACATCTAACTTCAAAAAAATACCTTGTGTGCGTATCGCATCTGGGTCCAAACAATTAATAAAATATAATAATTAATTAAGTGGTAATAGGCAAACCATAACTAGTACAATACAAGAATAGCCAAAAATTAATTTAAGCCGGACATAAGTCAATAAAAGCGACCGTGCTCGAACTACGGAACTCGAGGGGTGCCTCACACCTTTTCCCCGGTCAACAGAATTCCTTACTCAAACTTCTGTTTTCGTAGACCATAAATAAGGAGTCAAATTTTCCGTTTGATGAGAGATTCAAATAAAAGGTGATTTGGAACACCAAAACTCAATTCGAAGTGGCGACTCCAAATAATAAATAATTTCTTTTCAAATCATCACTTTAATTGGAAAAACACTTCTAACTCAACCTCGTAATAAGGGTTGCGGGAAAAAGGAGGTGTGACAGCTATTAGGCAAACCATAACCAGTACAATACAAAAATAGCCAAAAATTAATTTAAGCCAGACATAAGTCAATAAAAGAGACCGTGCTAGAACCACGGGACTCGAGGGGTGCCTCACACCTTCCCCTCGGTCAACAAAATTCCTTACTCAATCTTTTATTTTCGTAGACCATAAATAAGGAGTCAAATTTTTCATTTGATGAGGGATTCAAATAAAAGGTTACTTGGAACACCAAAACTTAATTCCAAGTGGCGACTACAAATAATAAATAATCTCTTTTCAAATCGTCACTTTAATTGGAAAAACTCTTCTAACTCAACCTCGTAATAAGGATTGCGGGAAAAAAGAGGTGTGACAGGCACATAGAGGCTTTTCATACAATATGGCATAACAACCTTTATTCGATCTTGATATGAAGTCTTAACATTTCTAATACATATTTCATATTTTGAACACATCCTCAAATGGCAAGATGACATGATAAAGCATTTAGAATAAATATTAAATATATATCCTTCAACACAAACACATTAGGAATAGCCAATTCTATAATGATCAATTTGGGACTTACACCAGTTACGTAAACACCGTGGGATTCGATTCTAAGAAGAAGGGAGTTTAGCCAACATACCTCAACTGAGCTTCCTTTAAGCTTTAAAACGTTTCGGAATTCTTAGCACTTCGATCTATTTTAGAAATATAACAAGTTGGACTAAAATTAGGAAGATGGTTATGATTCTATCTCATTTGAGCACATTACCAAATACAAGGTGTGCATTAATATTTTTAAGGCCCTTTTTTGTGAAAGATTCCATCATTCCCCAACCCATTCTCTACCATTTTTAGGTGACGACCTTCCACATTCTTTGATAACACATGCATGCAAGATAACAACCCCCACACCCAAGAATTGTCTTTCTAATTATCCCATTTTTAGAAGATTTTTGAAATTAAGAGCTAGGGTATAGATTCTTACCTCTAAGATGAGGACTTTCTTGATAATCTTTAAGGATTGAACAAGAATTGTTAGATATTAGGTTGAAGGTTACTTCCCCACTCTAAGAACTCTTTCTCACTCTAAAAATATCATAAATATGCTCAAAAATGGACTATGACATATGTTTTAACGAAATAGGGTCGGGTTTAAAACCCCCAAAAATGAAGCTCCGCAACAGGTTATGCGGCCGCATATGAGAACGCAGAATGGATATGCAGTCCACATATCGGCCGCACAATTTGGTGCCAAAAATTGGAAAAAATCTGCATGGGTCTGCGGTAGTTATGCGGCCCACAGACCTGTTCTGCGATCACATAATACGCTGCAAAACCTCCCTCCGCAAAAATCCTAAGGCTGATTGTGTGATAAAAGTGCGGCCCGCAAAATAGTTATGCGGTCGCATAATTGGCCGCGAAATTGACATCAAAATGGCCCAAGTAGCTGCTTCACTCTGCAGCCATTCTGCGGCTCCCAGAGTGATTATGCGGCTGCATAATGGGCCCCAGAAATGCCTATTCCTGTAAAATATTTTCCTTCAACTCCCCAGTGCACTGTTCAATCTAAAAAGTCCGAACCGCGGCTCGCTACCCCAGCATAACGGAACCCCGATTTTTAGGAAAATTTCACGGGGCCTTACATCCTCCCCCACTTACGATCATTTGTCCTCGAATGAGGTTCAAGGTTCACTATTAGAATCTTATGCAACTCAGTTTTCATACCATATACCAGCAGGCCCAAATTTGACTAACTCCCTAAATTTTCAAAAATTTCGCTAGAGTTTCCCCTATAACTGGGCCTATCCACATGTCAGAGAGCCCCAGAAACACATCCTTAAAAAAAATAAATAATCAAATAATGCAATATAATACATTAACAACACCTACTGTGGCCTCATGAGCAATATATTACCAGAAACAGAGCACCCTTAACATCAACTGTACAAAAGATACATAATTCGTAGAAGGTAACCCTTAGAGTTTTCATAGAACACAACTTTATAAATACATGGCTATTCAAACAAATAAGGATACTTTTTCTTCATTTCTTTCTCGGCTTCCCAAGTAGCCTTTTCAACCTGCTGGTTTCGCCATAGCACATTCACGGATGCAATCTCTTTATTTCTCAACTTTCGGACTTGCCGATCAATAATAGAAACTAGAATTTCTTCATATGACAGTTCTTCATTAACTTCAATGGTCTCAACTGGATCAATAGCTGACGGATCTCCAACTACCTTCTTTAATATAGATACATAGAATACCGGGTGCATTAATGACATCTCGGGTGGTAGCTCAAGCGTGTATGCCACCTGACCAATCATCCGAATGATTTTGTACTGCCCAACATACCTAGGACTCAATTTCCCTTTCCTTCCAAACCGCATTATATCCTTCATGGGGGAAACCATCAAGAATACCAAATCATCTTCTTTGAACTCTAAGTCACTGCGACGAACATCCGAATAGGATTTCTGATGACTCTGAGCAGTCTTCAACTGCTCCTTGATGATTTTAACTTTTTCCATAGCCTGATGCACGAGGTCTGGCCCTATCAACTCAGCTTCCCCAATTTCGAACCACCCAATGGGAGATCTACATCTCCTACTATATAATGCCTCAAATGGTGCCATTTGAATACTAGCATGAAAGCTGTTGTTATAAGCAAACTCTATGAGTGGAAAATGATCATCCCAGCTACCCTTGAAGTCGAGAACACAAGCACGCAACATGTCCTCAAGCGTCTGAATAGTCCGCTCTACTTGCCCGTCGGTCTGTGGATGGAAGGTTGTACTAAGATTTACTTGAGTACCCAAACCTTGCTGAAATATCTTCCATAAATTGGCCGTGAACTGAGCCCCTCGATCGAAAATGATAGAAACTAGAGTGTCATGCAACCCGACTATTTTCTTGATATACAACTGAGCATTTGTTCCGCTATGTCGGTAGATTTCACTGGAAAGAAGTGTGCTGATTTCATGAGCCGACCCACAATCACCCAACTTGAGTAAAACTTGCGCGGAGTGCGTGGTAATCCTACCACAAAATCCATATTAATCATTTCCCACTTCCACATTGGAATTTCTATGTTCTGTGCCAACCCACCAGGCCGTTGGTGTTCGGCCATTACTTGCTGACAATCAGGACACCTTGCCACAAAGTCTGCCACATTCCTTTTCATGTCATTACACCAATAGACTTCCTTGAGATCATGATACATCTTTGTAGAGCCCAAGTGCACGGAATATATGGAAGTGTGAGCCTCAGTCATAATTCTTTCCCGGAGACCATTTATATTTGGAACACATAGATGCCCTTGGTACCTTAGTGTACCATCATCCGTGCCAAGAGAAAAATCCATAGTTTTATGTTTATGAATCCCCTCCTTCAGTTGTACCAACAATGGATCGTCGTATTTCTTCTCTTTGACTTTTACAACAAGCAATAATTCGGCCTTATTTTGCACAATTACCCCTCCTTCATTAGAGTCCGCAAGACGAACTCCCAAACAAGCTAACTGGTGAACCTCCCTGGCCAATGGCCTCTCACATGCCTCCAAGTGAGCAAAACTACCCATAGATTTCCGGCTAAGAGCATCCGCCACCACATTGGCTTTTCCCGGGTGATATAGAATATCAATGTCGTAATCCTTGAGTAACTCAAGCCATCTTCTCTAATTCAGATTTAGCTCCTTCTATTTGAAAATATATTGAAGGCTCTTTTGGTCCGTGAATACACCAACATAGACCCCATACAAATAATGACACCAAATCTTCAATGCAAAAAACTGCCGCCGCAAGTTCTAAGTTATGTGTTGGATAGTTCTTTTCATGATTCTTGAGTTTCCTAGAAGCATAAGCTATAACCTTGCCGTGTTGCATTAGCACACACCCAAGTCCGATTCTTGAAGCGTCACAATATACTACAAACCCATCTGTAACGTCTGGTAGAGTCAACACTGGTGCCGTAGTCAACCTCAATTTCAACTCCTGGAAGCTCCTTTCACAAGCATCTAACCATTGGAACATAATTGCTTTCTGAGTCAATTTAGTCAACGGAGAGGCAAGAGTAGAGAACCCCTCTACAAACTTCCTGTAATACCCTGCTAAGCCCAAGAAACTGCAAATCTCGATTGGCGTTGTAGGTCTAGGCCAATTCTTCACCGCTGCAATCTTTTGAGGATCAACCTTAATTCCTTCTCTGGAGACAACATGACCCAAGAATGCGACAGATTCAAGCCAAAATTCACATTTTGAAAATTTTGCATACAATTGGTGCTGATGAAGAGTTTGCAAAATTGCCCTGAGATGATCGGCATGGTCCTCTCGATCTTGTGAATACACAAGAATATCATCAATGAACATTATCACAAAGGAATCGAGATAAGTCTTGAAAACCCGATTCATAACATCTATGAAAGCTGCCGGGGCATTTGTTAGCCCAAAAGACATTACCAAAAATTCAAAGTGCCTATCCGGGTCCTGAAAGGTATTTTTGGAATATCCTGCTCCCTGATCTTCAATTGGTGGTACCCGGACCGTAAATCAATTTTGGAGAAGTACCTAGCACCCTGTAACTGATCAAACAATTCATCTATTCTTGGTAACTGGTACCTGTTTTTGATTGTGACTTTGTTGAGCTGCCGGTAGTCAATACACATCCTCAGTGATCCATCTTTCTTCCTCACAAATAGAACCGGTGCCCCCCATGGTGACACACTCGTCGGGATGAAACCCTTGTCTAACAAACCCTTTAATTGATCCTTTAGCTCCTTCAATTCTGCTGGTGCCATCCTGTCGGGCGGAATAGATATAGGCTGCGTGCTTGGCATCACATCAAATCCCAAAATCAATCTCCCTATCTGGCAAAATCCCAGGGAGCTCATCAGGAAAGACCTATGGAAATTCATTCACCATTGGCACAGACTCGAGTGTAGGTGCCTCAGCATCGGTATCCGTAACCCGGACCAAATGATAGATACACCATTTTCTAATCATCTTCGTGGCCTTAAGGTAAGAAATAAACCTACCTTTTGGCATCACACTATCCCCTTCCATTCAACAACTGGCTCATTTTGAAATTGAAACCTCACAGTTCTAGTTCGGCAATCGAGCTTGGCAAAACATGAATAAAGCCAATCCATTCCCATAATTACATCAAAATCGACTATCCCCAATTCAATGAGATCGACCACGATGTCTCGACCATATCCGTGAAAACACAACCCCTATAAACCCGTGCTGCCACAATAGACTCGCCAACCAGAGTAGATACGGAGAACGACTCAGGAAGCTGTTCCGGTCATATCCCAAATTCCATAACAACATAAGGGGTAAGATAGGACAGGGTGGAACTCGAGATCAATAAGAGCATATACATCATGAGATTGGACAGTCAATATACATGTGACAACATCTGGAGAAGCCTCTGCACTTTGGCGACCACTAATAGCATAGAAACGACTAGGTTCTCCTGAACTCTGCACACCACCCCTAGCTGCACCACGCCTTGTTGGTGCTGGAGTGCCTCGAGCTAGAGGGGGTACTGAAGATATAGCAGGTGCAGAACTGGATGGCTATGCTGTGCCCCTTCCCGCACCCTGGCGGGATGAACGACACTCCCTCTGAATATGACCCCTCAATCCGCACCCGTAACATATAGGTAGTCCATGTAGCAAATCCCCAAGTGAATCTTCCCACACCTGGGGCACGGGGGCCTCCGCTGCTGCTGGAATCTCCCTCCTAATCGACTCTGCTGGTGGGGGTCCCCTGCTGTCCTGATTGTGCCTGAAATGACTACCCTGCTGTTGACTGGGCCCTGCTGGCGGTGCACTGGCTGAAGACTGAGCAAAAGACTGGGATGGCCCCGATGACCCTCCCCTAAAAGCTGATCTTCCCCCACTAAATGACTCCCCAAAGTTGCCCGTGGAACGGGCCCTGCTGGTACCCTCTCGCTCCAGTCTGTTCTTCAAGTTACGGTTCTCTATAGCTTGAGCAAATGCTACCATCTTCCTATAGTTCATATTCAAATTCAAGGTAGCTGTAACATCCTCATTAATAACCAAGTTGCTAAGGCCCTGCACAAACCGGCACACTCTAGCCTCCATAGTAGGCAACATGAGAATGTCATATTTAGATAGACGCGCGAACTCCATTTGATACTCCCACACACTCTTACTACCTTGTTTAAGGTTTTCAAACTCTATGGCACGGGCTGCCCTAGTCTCGGCAGGTAAGAAATGGTCCATGAAAGAGTCAGCAAACTCACTCCATCTCGCTGTAGGGCTCCCCTCCTCCCGAGAGTCCTCCCACAGCTCAGAACAGGAATAGGCCACCCCTTTCAGGGGGTAGGCGGCCAACTCCACTCCCTCCGTCTCAGTAGCGCGCATAACCCGGAGAGCCTTATGCATCTCATCAATAAAGTCCTGTGGTTCCTCTTCGGGATTAGCACCCGTGAACACCGGAGGATCCAACTGAAGAATCCTGTTCACCCTGGAACCACTAAAATCTACTTGTTGGCTAGAAGAAATGGGTGCAAAATTTCATCTCTGGTCTTAAGAAGCCACTATCTATGTCAGCATCTGGATAGCTCCCCTAAGATCCCCATTGGAAATACCAGAACCGGATGCTGGGGCTGGAGGTGGAACCGGAATATCAATTGGAGGAATCGCTGCACCCTCAGTAGGTGCAGGAACTAGTGTGGCCTGGTCAGGCTTAGTGGAATCAGGCAGTGTAGCATTCGGGGGATTATTCTCACCCCTCGGGTATTCACCCGCATCATCAAATAAAGGGTCAACTGCCACTCCTGAGGCAGCATTGGTTCCTTGGCCAGTTCTTGCTCTCTTCTTAGGTGCCCTGTACTGAAAGTTAAAGGAATGCGCGAGTTATAGGAGGAATAGTTTCACAATCCGTTTCATCGCACGATCCAGAATATCAGAGAAGGGTATTATTCCTAAATGTCCAAGTAGCCTCCAAATTATAGATGTGGTCGACAACACACCGATAAAGAGGACTCTACTAGACACGGCTCTGAGATATCCTAGGACACTTTAAAACCTTAGGCTATGATACCAAGTATGTCACGCCCCAACCTCGGGAAGTTTGACCGGCGCTCAACCGAGTGAACCCGGTCGAGCAAGCCTGTTAGATACTTTCTACCCAACTCACTCATGATCAAGAGAAGACATGATTTCATTAATTAGACAGTAGGGAGATCATATATACAATACTAAATCGTCTCATTGGTTACATCATTTTTAAGTTTCAAGATACACACATTCTTATGATTCGAGTGGACCAAGAGATCAAAACACAACATAATCTGTTTGACTTTTATGGCACACATGTACAACCCACATAGTGTCTACGGAGCTTCTGAGGGATACAAAAGGGAGTTATGATAGTGCCGGAAACAAGGCCTCGGCTATACCTCAAAACGTGATAATAATATGAAAAAAGATATAATACATGACCCCGGGATGAAGTGGGGCTCACCAAGTCTGTTTGAAAGAGGATGTACCCCAGCTATGGAACCACCTGCATCCATTTAAAGATGCAACACCCCCGGCAAAAGGGACGTTAGTACTGTTGAATAGTACTAGTATGTAAACCTAAACACCATCTCAATAGAATGAATAATAATACAAGGGGGAACAATCAAGAATTTAATAAGAGCTTCAAATAATACTAAAACATCAAGTTAAGGATCACATAAGTTTTCAAGTCAATTTCCATGTTATTAGGTTGGGTGATCTTTTGTGCCGATATACCATAATTCACAATACCGCCATATTCTTACATGGAGTCTGATCACGACCCGATAGGATAGGTCGTCTCATTTGAGACATCAACCATAACCACAATTTCATTATAATTTCTAGCACAGTCACCACCATGCGTGCGGCATGGCTTCCAATAATGGCCCGATCGGCTAGGCCGTCTCACCCGAGACATTACCCTTTTCAGTCAATCATCTCCCATCATACTTCTTTCATATCCTTTCGATTCATTGGCACTAGTGGCCACAATTATAAAGTCATTCTTGGCACTTGGCCATATTTCATAATTCCAGTTCCCCTTTCCACATTCAAACATCATTATCATTATCAACAATAATAAGGCTTCCTATTCAAGACATTAAATTCACATATGAGTAATTTGGGAATCTTAGGCACATAGAGGCTTTTCATACAATTTGGCATAACAACCTTTATTCGATCTTGACATGAAGTCTTAACATTTCTAACACATATTCCATACTTTGAACACATCCTCAAATGACAAGATGACATGATGAAGCATTTAGAATAAATATTGAACATACAACCTTCAACACAAACACATTAGAAATATCCAATTCTATAATGATCAATTTGGGACTTACACCAGTTACGTGAACACCGTGGGATTCGATTCTAAGAAGAAGGGGGTTTAGCCAACATATCTCAACTGAGCTTCCTTTAATCTTTAAAACATTTCAGAATTCTTAGCACTTCGATCTATTTTAGAAATATAACAAGTTGGACCAAAATTAGGAAGATGGTCATGATTCTATCTCATTTGAGCACATTACCAAACACTAGGTGTGCATTAATGTTTTTAAGGCCTTTTTTGTGAAAGATTCCATCATTCCCCAACCCATTATCTACCATTTTTAGGTCACAACCTTCCCACATTCTTTGATAACACATGCATGCAAGATAACAACCCCCACACCCAAGAATTGTCTTTCTAATTATTCCATTTTTAAAAGATTTTCGAAATTAAGAGTTAGGGCATAGATTCTTACCTCTAAGATGAGGACTTTCTTGATAATCTTCAAGGATTGAGCAAGAATTGTTGGATATTAGGTTGAAGGTTACTTTTCCACTCTAAGAATTCTTTCTCACTCTAAAAATATCAGAAATATGCTAAAAAATGGACTATGGCATATGTTTTAACGAAATAGGGTCGTGTTTAAAATCCCCAAAAATGAAGCTCCGGAATAGGGTATTCGGTCGCATATGCGACCGCATAATAGATATGCAGTCCGTATATCGGCCGCACAATTTGGTGCCAAAAACTGAAAAAACTCTTTTTGGGTCTGCGGTAGTTATGCGGCCCGTAGACCTGTTATGCGGTCACATAATGCGCCGCAGAACCTCCTTACGCAAAAATCCTAAGGCTGATTGTGCGACAAAAGTGCGGCCCGCAAAATGGTTATGTGGTCGCATAATTGGCCGTGAAATTGACATCAAAATGGCCCAAGTAGCTGCTTTACTCTGCGGCTATTCTGCGGCCCGCAGAGTGATTATGCGGCTGCATAATGGGCCTCAGAAATGCCTATTCCTGCAAAAAGTCCGAACCGCGGCTCGCTACCCCGGCATCACAGAAACCAAATTTTTAGGAAATATTTCACGGGGCCTTACATCCTCCCCGCTTAAGATCATTCATCCTCGAATGAGGGTCAAGTTTCACTATTAGCATCTTATGCAACTCAGTTTTCATACCACACACAAGCAACCCCAAATTTGACTAATTCCCTAACTTTCCAAAAAATTTGGCCAGAGTTTTCCCTATAACTGGGCCTATCCACATGTCCAAGAGCCCGAGAAACACATCCTCAAAACATATATATAATCCAATGACGCAATATAACACATTAACAACACCTACTGTGGCTTCATGAGCAATATATTACCAGTAACAGAGCACCCTTAACATCAATTGTACAAAAGATACATAATTTGTAGAAGGTAACCCTTAGAGTTTTAATGGAACACAACTTTATAAATACATGGCTATTCAAACAAATAAGGATACTTTTTCTTCATTTCTTCCTCGGCTTCCCAAGTAGCCTCTTCAACCTGCTGGTTTCTCCATAGCACTTTCACGGATGCAATATCTTTATTTCTCAACTTTCGGACTTGCCGATCAATAATAGAAACTGGAATTTCTTCATATGATAGTTATTCATTAACTTCAATGGTCTCAACCGACACAATAGCTAACGGATCTCCAACTGCATTCTTTAACATAGACACATGGAATACTGGGTGCACTAATGACATCTCGGGTGGTAGCTCAAGCTTGTACGCCACCTGACCAATCCTCCGAATGATTTTGTACGACCCGATGTACCTCGGACTCAATTTCCCTTTCCTTCCAAACCGCATTACACCCTTCATGGATGAAACCTTCAAGAATACCCAATCATCTTCTTTGAACTCTAAGTCTCTACGACGAACATCCGAATAGGATTTTTGATGATCTGAGCAGTCTTCAACCGCTCCTTGATGATTTTAACTTTTTCTATAGTCTGATGCATGAGGTCTGGCCCTATCAACTTAGCTTCCCCAGTTTCGAACCACCCAATGGGAGATCTACATCTCCTACCATATAATGCCTCAAATGGTGTCATTTCAATACTAGCATGAAAGCTGTTGTTATAAGCAAACTCTATGAGTGGCAAATGATCATCCCAGTATTACGGAACCCCGATTTTTAGGAATAATTTCACGGGGCCTTACAAGAAGAACCTTGTAGTTAGGTTTGCACACATAGTGTTTGATGAAATGGTTAAACGAGCTGAACCCATGAACCCCCTTCCTAATTATGGTTCGATTTTGTCGTCTCTATGATAGATTGAAGTTTCTCAGATTTCTAGAACATTGTAGTAATTTAAGGAAAACTCAAGCGAAAAAGTATGTTGGCTAAACTTCTCCCTTAGAATTGAATCCCGCGATGTTCTCATAAGTTTCAAGTATGATGGGCCAAGCTCTTACTTCTCATATTCCGAGTTATTCCTTAAATTCAATTATTCCGAATAAGCTTGTGTGGAAAGAGATATACTAAAAATGTGTGCCAAATGCTCCTATCATATTGTGTTCTCCTTCGGGAATGTATTCAAACGTGACCAATAAGTGGAAATATTATGATTTCAATCATGTTTTAATTGCAACTTATTATGCTATATTGTGAAAGAAAACTCAATGTTCTTAAGACTCTTATTACTTATATGTGTACTTAAAGTCTTGATTAGAAATGCCTTGTTGTTGATAATCTATGATGATGTCTAAAAGTGAAAGGAATGTGTATAAAATATGAAATACGGTCGACGTGCCAAGAATGAAATTACACTTGTGGCCACTAGTGCCAATGGATTGAAACAACGAGTGAAATAATATGAAATGAGCTATAAACCTTTTTTCTAATAAATGTTTTAGGAGTATCAGTTAGTCACCGAGGAAGGGTAGGTTGAAATAACCTAACCCCAGAACTACACGTACAGGTGTAGAAGTGATTGAGGGGTAAAACCCCTGTATTGATGTGATGAGATTATTCCCCTTAAATGGGATGAGATTAATGTGTTGAGATTATTCCCCTAAATAGGATGAGATGAGTTCTAGCAGAAAGTGATATCGACCCACACAACATTGTGGTGAGACAGCTTAGCTGATCGGGCTGAGATCGGATGCCATGCCGTACACATGGTGGTGTTCTGATTGGTGAGACGACATAGACGATTGGGCCGTGATCGGACTCCATGCTAATAACACGGTGTTATATCGGTACTAAAGATCTCCCAACCTAAAGCATTGTTATTTACTTGAAATTTATCTTTCTCTTAACTTGACATTGCTATATTGTCTGAGGCTCTCATTGATTCCATGTTCTTTCTCATTGTATTGTTACTCATCATATTGAGAGGGTGTTTAGTTTTACATACTAGTACTATTCTATATGTACTAACGTCCCTTTTTTTCAGGGGCGCTGCATCTTTAATGAATGCAGGTGGTTCCACAGTGGGCGACATCAATCAGTGATAGCGGTACACCCTCTCCTCAGCTGACTTGGTGAGCCCCACTTCATTTCGGGGACTTGTATCTTTTGTTCCTTATGTATAATATTTTGAGGTATAGTCGAGGCCTTGTTGCCGGCACCATCATATTACTCTCTTGTATCAATTAGAGGCTTCATAGACATAGTGTGGGTTATATGTTGGTGTTGGGAAAGTCAAACTAGAAATGTTGTATTTGTATCACATGTTGCACTTCATGATGAACCTCCACTGATTACTGACCTACAACCACCACCACCACTAGAAGAACCACCAAAGTTGTCCACGGACCGGGCCTTGCTGCTGCTCTCACGCTCCATTCTATTATTAAATTTGCGGGTCTCTGTGGCTTGAGCAAATGCCACCATCTTGCCATAGTTCATGTCAGAATTCAAGGCGGTTGTAGCGGCCTCATTAATAACCAAGGGGCTAAGGCCCTGCACAAACCGGCGCACTCTAGCCTCCATAGTGGGCAACATGTAGATGGCATATTTGGACAGGTGGAACTGGAATATCAGTTGGAGGGATCGTTGCACCATCAGTAGGTGTAGGAACTGGTGCAGTCTAAGCAGGAATAGTAGAATCAAGCAATGTAGTAGTCGGGGGAATATTCTCACCCCCGGGTGCTCACCCGTATCATCAAGTATCGAATCAATTGCCACTCCTAGGGTGACATTGGCTCCATGGCCAGTTCTTGCCTTCTTCCTAGGCACCATGTACTGAAAGTTAGAGTAAAGCATGAGTTAAAGGAGGAACAATCTTACAATCAGCTTTATCGCGCGATCTAGTCAAGGAAGGGTATTATTCTTAAATGCCCAAGTAGCCTCCTAATTATAGATGTGGTCGACAACACACCAATAAGAAGGACTTTACTAGACATGGCTCCGAGACATCCTAGGACACTTTAAAACCTTAGGCTCTGATACCAAGTTTGTCACGCCCCGACCTCGGGGAGTGCGACTGGCACTCAACCGAGATACCCCGGTCAAGAAAGCATTTACAATACCTTCTACCCAACTCACCCATGAATAGAGAGAAGAATACATATCATTAATTTGACAGTAAAGGGTCATGTGAATAACACCAGTTCATTTCCATTAGTTACGTCATTAACAAGTCTCCAAAATAGTACATTGTACAATCATAGTTAAAGTGGAACAGATGATACGATTACAACATTTTTAGTTTAACCTTCCCAAAAACAGATACAGCCCACACTTTGTCTACGGAGCCTCTAACAGGAACAAAAGAGTACTATGATAGTGCCGGCAATAAGGTACCGGCTATACCTCAAAATGCTATGTACAAAGGATAAGAGATACATGACCCCGAAATGAAGTGGGCTTCACCAAGTCAGCTGAAGAGAGTGTGTGCTGCTATCACTGATTAATACCACCTGCTATGGAACCACCTGCATCCATTAAAGATGCAGCGCCTCCGGCAAAATGGACGTTAGTATATATGGAATAGTACTAGTATGTAAAACAAAACACCCTCTCAATAGAACGAGTAATAGTAAACGGAGAATTAAACATGAAATCAATAAGAGACTCAAATAGTACCAAGGTGTCAAGTTAGGGGAAAGGTAAATTTCAAGTAGGTTTCAATAATTTAAGTTGGGAGATCTTTATCACCGATACACCACCGTGGTTTAGCACGGAGTCCGATCTCAGACCGACCAGCTAAGCCGTCTCACCCCGAGACATACACTCACAATACCACCATGTGCGTGGCATGGCATCCGATCTCAGCCCGATTGACTAAGCCATCTCACCACAATGCCGTGTGGGTTAACATCACATCACATTTCATTAGCAATAATCTCATCCCATTTAAGGAGAAACATCTGAACACACCAATCTCATCCCATATAAGGGGAAACAGTCTCATCACATTAACACTAGAATTTACCCCTCAATCACTCCTACACCGGCACGTGTTATTTCGGGGTTAGGTCGTTCCGACCTACCCTTCCTCAGTGGCTAAAAGATACTCCTAAGGCATTTATTAATAAAAGTATTTACCACTCATTTCATATTCTTTTGCATGCCATTCATTTTATTGGCATCATTGGGCATAATGCAATATCATCCTTGGCACATTGGCCGTACTTCATAATTCATGCTCACTATTTCGCTGTCAAACATTAGCATGGATAATCAACAACAAGGCCTTTCAAATTTAGACTTTAAACACATATTTGAGCAATTTAGGGTCTTAGGCACATGCGACTTCTTATAAAATTGACGTTATAGCTTTCATTAAATTCACGTTGTTAAATCATAATGTAATATAACACACAACCCATGCTTAATCACCTTCTCGAGTAGTAACTCAACATAACAAGAACATTTGGAATACAATTGAACGCATATATCGTTCGACACAAGGCTTATTCGAAATAATCAATTTATAATCAACAACACGGGATTTACAAGGATATTGCGGGGTTGAATTCTAAGAGAAGAGTTTATCCAACATACCTTGCCTCAAGCTTTTTAAATTATTACAATGTTCCTGAAATCTTAGCCACTTCGATCTATTTAGAGATATAGCAAAATTGAACAAAAATTAGGAAGGACTTCATAGTTTCAGCTCACTTGAGCATTTTATCAAATACTAGGTGAGCATTAAGGTTTCAAGGTCCTCCTATGGCGGACACTTTCACCCCACTACCCAAAGTTCACCCAAAAGAGCTCAACAATCTTCCCACTACCCTTGATGGTACATGCATGTAAAATAAACAACTCCCACACCCAATAATTATTTGTCTTATTACCTATTTTTAATTAAAATTACGAAATTTAGAGCTATGGAGTAGAACTTTACCTCTAGGATGAAGACCTAGTGAATTCTTCTTGCATGTTCTTCAACTTTGAGCAAGAATTGATGAATAATGAGCTTAGGAACTCCCCCTCTCACCCTATGGCACTCCCTCTTTCTAGAAATATATGTTTTTCCCTTCTAAAATGATCCCCAAGGCTGTTTTATAAGAATGGGGTTGGGTTCAAAAATTAGAACAAATGAAGCCCCGATGTAGGTCTGTGGTCGCATATGTGACCGCATAACGCTTCTGCGGTTCGTAAAATGGACTGGTTAATGGCCCTCTGGAACTAGGCGCCCTTGCCTCACTCTACGACCGGTCTGCGGTCGCATAATGTACCGCAGAATATTCCTCCGGAATTCTTTTTGTGTTGGATCTGCGAGGGGTTATGCGGCCCGCAAAATGATTATGCGATCGTATAATGGACCGCATAATGTTCCAAAACCTTTCTCCCCAACTTTTGCCTCGGTCTACGGTAGATATGCAGTTCATAGATCATGACATACCCAAATAACGAGCAATGTATGATAACACATATGAATAAGTGGAACCAGGACCAAATAATACCGAAGTATCCCTGTGGCACACTGAAACAATACCTATGATCATGGCTTTGGAGGCAACAACCTCTGGCCTGACTGGAAATGCATAACAATGGGCCTGACCACCTAATCGACCTCCCTCTCTAGGGCTGCCTCGAGATGATTGAGCCCTACCCCGAGCTCGTTGTGCGGGTGGTGTAGCTATTGGTGCTAAAATCATAGGCTGAGAACTATGCTGTGGGACCCTGCTTAATAGTCTGGGTAAATCCCTCTTCAGATGACTCAATACCCCACACTCAAAATAACCCCTCCTCTGATGGAGCTGCTGACCATGATGATTTGAATAGCTGCCTATGGAACCCTGGCAGATGAAGCATGGTAAGAACTCAGTGCCGGAAACGCACTGAATTATGATAGGGCTGAGCGGGCACTGTACGAACTGTGACTGATTAAAGAACCACTAGGAATATGGCAAGATACCTGAACGGGTCTATATGGACGACCTCTGTTGTGGTAGGACTAACCATCAGATGTGGCACTACAGAAACCACCTAAACTATGAGGCCTCTTGGCATCCTACTGCTCACGCTCCTGCTTTCGAACTAGCTCTAAGCGTCTAGCAATCTCGACCACCTGGTCAAACCTAGTATCTGTCGCAACCTCCTGAGCCATAATGAAGCGTAAACCATGGTTGAGGCCATCAATGAACCGCCTAATCTTCTGCCTCTCAGTGGGAACCAACCTGCTGCATGACAAGCCAACTCAGCAAACCTCGTCTCATACTGAATCACTCACATACCCTCCTGGCATAGCTGCTCAAACTACCTCTCTGCGAGTCTGTGGGACAATCTTCTCTAAGAAGAGATCCGAGAACTAATGCCTTGTAAGCGGCACTGCATCGATTGGTATACTTAATTCACAGGACTGCCACCATCGATAATCTACCCATGTCAGCTGAAAAGTAGTAAATAAAACCCCACTGGTGTCAATAATACCCGATGTGTGAAGAATCCACTGACACTGGTCTATAAAATCTTGAGCATCTTACGACTCTGCTCCACTGAGCTATGGAGTCTTAAGCCTCCCAAAATGCTCCAATCTCTTCTACTCCTCATCACTCATATGGGACCAACCTCAGCCCGAGCGCCAACAACCAGCTGAAATAGAAATACACCGGGTGTCTGGAGTCCCTAAGCTAGCTGCTCTAGAGTATAGGCAGCAGGAGTCTGGGCACCTCCTCCGGCTTGTGAAGTGGTTGATGCAGCTGGAACCAAAACCGCCTGATCCAGGATCGTGCACACAGACAAAATATGGGCTAAGGCCTCCTAAAGGCTAGGAATCACAATGGGTACAACTGGTGCCTGAGTTGGCCCCACCGGCTCAACAACATATGGTACCTGATACTCAACTATAGCAATTGGTGGCTCCACAGGTGCTGCTCTGGATGTAGTATGAGCCACACCTTGTCCTCTACCGCGGCCCCGACCTCTCACGGCCTTAATTGGTGGTACTGGTGGCCATTCGCATGATCGGGTCGCACGTGTCCTCACATTCATTAGAGAATAGAAGAGTCAAGTTCAAATTTTGGAAATAACAAATTTGCATGACAAGAATACAAGAAAGTTAAGTTTCCCAACAGTTCAATAGCCTCTCGAAGATAAGTACAAACATCTCCGTACCGATCCGAAAGACTATTAAACCTTCTCCCGACTTGTAATACCTATGAACCTAGGGATCTGATACCAACTTTTCACGATCCAAAATCCTAACTCGTCGTGATGGTGCCTAACACACTTTCTAGGCAAGTCGAACATAATAATAAAGAATCAAAATAACGAAAATATATATAGAAATATCGTAAGTCTGAGATCTCAATGTAACAAAATACCGCTAATACAATATAGATCCTCCTGAAACTGGTAAATACGGAGTCAAGAGCTATACAACATAATACAAGTCTGAAACATTTATAACGATACCGTTTGAACTTAAAACAATAGTACATATGAAAAGTCAATCCAAGAATGCGAGCGAAAAATGTAGCTCTACCTCGTCTCCTGATACTTAGCTCAACAAGCAACGCTGCTACTAATAACTAATACCAACACCTGGATCTGCACAATTAAGTGCAGAGTGTGGTATGAGTAAAACCGACCCATTGTACTCAATAAGTATCGTAACTAACCTCAGCGAGGTAAAAGGAGCAAGAATTATAAATGATACCTACTATAACCTGTACAATTTCATCAATTTAACAAGTACAGAACAATGATGTAATCAGGTCATAAAGCACAAAAAGAACCCTTTGTGTGTGTGTGCGCAACTACTCAAGTTCTCTGTCCAGGAAATGATTTAGCATATAAAGATGATATGCAACTAACTCAGGCAATTAACCATGAAAATTGCAAGTAAAGATAAATGCAAATTCCAAAATAACATTGCCAGACTTTCCACAACCTTTCCATATCCATACCAAACCACTGATAAGTTGTCCCTAATAACCGTGAGTACACCATCAAGAGAAAAATATAAGAGGGTGACCCTAGGGGGATTGATCCATATCCACACGCTGCACGGACATCTTACGTGTTGCACGATCAACTCACGTGCTGCAAGGACAACTCACATGCTAATAGTATCAACCGAATGGACAACTCACATGCTATTCATACCAATATATGATAGACAACTCACGTGTTGCATGGACAACTCACGTGCCATTAACATCAACCACACAGACAACTCACGTGCCAAAAATCACAAACCGCCCGACGTGGTCACAGGCTACCAATCCGGGTCATAATTCACAGAAAACAATTATACAAGAATACATGTACTTGATCAATGATTATCAAGTTTCATACCCCTGGACTGGTATAACTAACATGCTATAGTGTAGGCATGTGCAATGTGAGCTATCACCGCAAAACAAATAATTTCATTATAAAATAGCAACTTATCAGGTTCAATCGGGAAAATAATCTTAATGAAATCTCAAATGTGGTACAAATAGCTCACAAAGGGGTACAAATAAGAGAAACATCTCATCTTGAGGCTTAGCAATCATTTCAAGGCATGTCATAGCCTAAGAACTACCCCAAGCATGCAAATAGCATCGCATTGCTGCATATGGGCTCAACCCCACACATATGTGCCACTCATAGAACGTCGCTATCACAAATAATTCAGGAAAATAGTGCCTCAACCATATTTAGATAAGATACTTACCTCAAGCAAGCAAAATCACTCCTCTAACAAGCCCTTCCCATGTGTATCAACCTCCGGACGACCTGAATCTAGCAAATATAATGCAATACCATAGGAAGTGATTCAAAAAGACAAAGCTAAGATTTTAACTCAAATCAAAAAGTTAATCCGAAAAGTCAAACCCGGGCTCGCGCCTCGAAACCTGACAAATTAACAAATTCCGAACACCCATTAAATTTCGAGTCCAACAATACCAAAATCATTAAATTTCAACCACAAATCGACCCTCAAATCTTCAAATTTCACTCTCCAATAACATAGTGCAAAATTCCCCAAATGCTATCTTAGATTCATGACAATTAGGCATAATAATGAATGCATATTCAATATCTAATACAAAAATCGAATAAACATCACTTACCTCTTCAATTGCGATGAGAAATGCTCCAAACATTGCTTTAGACCAAGTCCCACAATTTCAAAAATGTGGAAACAATGAATACCCTCGATTTTAATAACATGCTAAGCAATCTCGCACCAGCGACATATTTTTCCGGTCTGCGGAACCGCTTCTACAGTCCAAATCGTGCATCTGCGCATTTCACCTAAGCCCTCGACCTACCTCTTTTGCGGTCAAAGGTCCACATCTGCACAAAATTCTTCATTTCTGCGGACAATCCCCTTCTAGCCTCCTTTTGCTCCTGCGATTCATAGACCACACCTGCGGCTCCGCTTCTGCGGCTAGTCATCCGCATCTGCGGACATAGCCTCGCCTAGCCTTCTTCGCTTTTGTTCTCCTTTCCGCACCTGCAACACCACATCTGCGGCCAAGCCCACCGCAGATGCGGTCACACCAGCACTAAGCTCCCTTCAGCAATCACCCCATGTCCAAGACTAATCCGAATTCAATCCGAACTTCACCTGAGAGCGCCGAGACCCCATACAAATATCCCAATATGTCCTAAAACATGATACGAATTTAATCGAAGCCTCAACTCACATCAAACAACACAAAAACCACGAATCGCACATCGATCCAAGCCTAATGAACTAATGAACTTCCAACTTCTTAAACTAATGTCGAATCATATCAAACCAACTCCTGTTGACCTCAAATTTTGCACACAAGTAACAAATGACACATCGGACCTATTCCAACTTCCTTTGCAAAAATCTGAACCCGATATCAACAAGTCAACTCTCGGTCAAACCCCTCAACCTTCCAAACCTTCATCTTTCTAATTTTCGCCAAAATGCACCATATCAACCTACAAACCTCCAAATACAAATTCGGACAGACGCCTAAGTCCAAAATTACCATATGAAGCTATCGAAACCATAAAAACTCCATTCTGGAGTCATTTACACAAAAGTCAAACTCCTACAACTCGTCCAACTTAAGCTTCCAAGTGAAGGCGCTCAATCTGCCTGCAATACTCCTCTCTCGGAGTGAAAGGAATGAACCTCTCTAGAAGTAGCTATGAAATGATCCAAGGTAAGTGAAGGCAAACTAGCTGGTCTGGTCAACACATAATCTTTCAACCATCTCTTGGCAAAATCGGTCATCTGGAACACTACATAGTCGACCCCATTGGTCTCAACAATAAACATGTTGCGCAACAACTCGTGGAAACATTCCAAGTAATCTTGTAGGTCCTCATAGGGTGAACCACTAATATGAATAAGGAAGAGCTTTGTAAACTTGTCCAATCTCATCAATCCCTCAGTAGACATCGTGGGCCTCTCCCCAGTCTGTGCCGCAACAACCGGCTGAACTACCCTAACTGGCTGGGCTACTGAAGTCTGATATTGAGGAGGCATCTACTCCAGAGTGTGAGTAGCAGGAGTCTGTGCTCCTCCCCCGGCTTGAGAGACAACTGGTACCACCGAAAATGCATCGGTTTGGGCCACACTCTCCATAAGGCCCACCAAGCGGACTAGAGTGTCCTGAAGCACTAGAGTGGCTATGAATCCCTCCGAGACCTGAGCTGGTTCAACTGGTACGGTCTGAGCTGGGATCTCCTCCTCATGATCAATATGCGAGAGAACAAGAATGGAATGATTCAAACATCAATGATAGACAAAATCGCACGATAGGGAAATAAAGAAGTGAAATTTTTCCTAAAACTCCATAGCCTCTAGAAGATAAGTACAGACGTCTCCGTACCGATCCTCCAGACTCAATTGAGCTTGCTCATGACTCGTGAACCTAAGCAACCTAGTGCTCTAATACCAACTTATCATGACCCGGAATCCAAGCCTTGGGGTCGTGATGACGCCTAACATCTACTTTCTAGGCAAGCCGATGTGAAATAGAAAATTAGCCGATTTTAATAGCTGAAAACCACATATTAACAATAATAACAATATAAATCTGAAGTAGAGTACAATAATACCGAACAACGAAATCATAACATATCCCAGAACCTAGAATCACAAATACATGAGCATCTATAGTGCTACAAATAAGGTCTAAACAAAGTACAACTGTTTTGAAACTCAATAAAATAGTAAATATAGAACGGGAAGGGGACTTCAGGGATGCGAACACCGTGAAACTATACCTTAAGTCTCCGACTGCGATCGAATCTGAGCAGAAAGCTACTGAGTGCCACTAGGACCAATACCAGAATCTGCACATGAATTGTAGAAGTGTAGTATGAGTACAACCGACCCAATGTCCTTCCCAAGTGTCGATACTAACCTCGACGAGGTAGTAATGAGGCTATGACAAGACACCTACGTAAATAAACCTGTACAAGTATATATAAAGCACCAATGATAACAGAGACTGATAACATACAAAACTGGGAGGAGACATGAGAAAAAGGGAAAATATAACAACTACGACAGGTATGAAATCACAAAATAACAAAGTAAATAACCAAAACCAAAAAATCATTCAAACTAATGATATGAAAATGGCATTGCATCTATGACATCTTATCGCACATTTAGATATTTGATAGGATTGATATTGTTATAGCATAATGGTCATTTCCTTGCACTTATTATTATATTGATATGTTATGGCATGATGGATTTTCATGCAGCACTTAGATATGGATTCGTCCCTCCAGAGTCAGGTGATTACCCATGCTATATTAGGCAATGTGAGCTCAGGTGATATGCGTATCGTGTTTAGCACGTGGGACATGATGGATGTATGACCCTTTGGTTCATGGCTTAGAAGCTTAAGTTGGAATTGTTGACCAAACTTTGACTTTTGTGAAAATGACCCCGAATCAGTGTTTTGAGGACTCTAATCGGTTCCTATCATGATTTTTGACTCGGGCGTATGCCCAGAATCGTATTTGGAGGTCCGTAAGTTGATTTATGTTATTTTACCATAAATTGACTCTTGGCTATCAGGTTCAGAATTTTGTTTTAGAACTTGGAATAGGTCTGCTATGCTATTTAGAACTTATCCGCAAAAGTTTTGTGTGAGTTGATTTGATAGGATTAGAACGTTTGGTTGCAATTCTAGAGGTTCTTGAACTTTGCTTTGAAATTCATGTGTTTTGGTGTCCGATTCATAGTTCTAGATGTTAATTTTGTGATTTGATCGTGCGAGCAATTTTGTATGATTTTTTTAGTCTTGTCTGGACATTTGGTTTGGAGCCCAGAGGGCTCGAATGAGTTTCGGACGTGATTCAGAATGCTTTGGACTGAAAATAAAGTTATTGTTCTGTTGGTGCTCTGATGTTGCAATTGAAAGCACCAACATTACCATTGCGAACATAGAAGGGGGGGGTCTCAGGTGTCACAATTACATTGCCTGGTTCGCAATTGCGAAATATGGGTCTGGGTAGGACATTTCACATTTGCGATGCATTTGTTGCATTTGTGATTGGAATAGGGTTCACTTTTGCGAACCCATTGTTGCATTTGCGAAGTTCCCCTTAAGCCTAATCAGTGCAATTAAACAAAAGTTAGAATAGTCGGGATTTTATCTCATCTCTCGCATTTTAGAACCCTATACTCGATAGGAAGCGATTTGGAGAGAGGATTTTAATCTACAAACATTGGGTAAATGATTCTAATCAATTTTCAACCATATTTCATGATTATATCTTAGATTTAACATCAAAATTAGGAGAATCAAAGGGGGAAATTGGGGATTTTGTTAGTTTTAAACAAGAAAATTTGAGTTTTAAGAGTCAATTTGGACTCGGATTTAAAAAAATACATATATCGACTCGTGGGGTTATGTGTAGTCGGAATCTACCCTTGGTCCCAGGTTTTGACCGGGCGGGCACGGGGTTGACTTTTGTTGACTTTTTGGGAAATGCGTAAAGACCATAGCTTTATCTATTGTAACTAGTTGTTCTTGCATTGTTTGATTTTGTTAAGTCATTTTTGGTTAGATTTGAACCGTGTGAAGGCAAAATTTAGGGGAAAAGCTATTTCCGAGGGTTGAGTTGTCCTAGTTAAGTTAAGTATCTTGCCTAACTTTGTGTGGGGGAACTACCCCTTAGGATTTGATTGATTGTACTATTTTGTGTTATGTTGAAGACGTGTACATGAGGTGACGAGTGCGTACACGGGCTATGTGTGGTATTTGACCGGTTTAGGTTATTTAGACTCTTTCCATGCCTTTAATTAAATTGTCATAACATGTTATATCTCTCATTGTTAATCTACTCTTACATGCTTTATTTGACGTTCTTAGCACTTGTTCTACCTCATACTTGTTATTTTCCGCTTATATGCTTTAGCTGATGTTATTGCCTTCCTTATTGTCTTGTTACCTCTTAAATTGTTGAATTAGTTTTACTTGAAGTTTTTATTTCGTGGAATATCTTCATGTTGAGTTATTGGTGTTGAAGTTGTAAAATTCGTTATCATGTTGAGGTAAAATTGTTAATTGTTGATATATCTTTCCTTGTTAAGAAATTTTCATTCATTATGTTATTTGTTGAGATTCTTGTACACATTGTGGTTAAGTCGTGGGCTATTTGTTGTGGAAACATTGGTACCGTTGACGTTTTGGCAAGTTGTGGCATATGGCCACTTGTGGTGCGAGTTGTAATTGTGTTGTGATATTGATACGCATTCGATGGTATAAGGCTAGGAGTTGATATGCATGCAGTGAGATAAGGTGGTCTTGATACGCGTGTTGCTAGTACGGGAACTACTTGAAGCCACGCGGTGAGATAAGGCGGGCTAAAACGGGGGTAGCTATTTTCGGAAAAATGATTTTCAAAACTAAATGCAAGGCTCACACGGTGATATAATGAAAGATTGTGATTGAAATTGTGAAATGTGGAAATGAGGCGGTACCTTAGTTGTGATTCTTGTTGCACAGTCTATGTTAAAAAGGCGTGTTGGTTGAATAATTTTGTCATCCCTTATTGTTTTACTTGTATTTGTCCACATTGGTTCCTTGATGTACTTAACATGTGTTCATTCCTTGTTACCTTTATTGCAGTAGATTCCTTTTCTAGCTTTCAATTATTGAACTGCTTTATTGTCATTTATTTCTTCGTTCTACATTATGTGACTGTACCATATCTTGTTCAGTTTCTTTTACCCTAGTAGGTGACTTGACTTGGCCTCGTCACAACTCCACCGAGGTTAGGCTTGATACTTATTGGGTACTATTATGGTGTGTTTATACTACGCTTCTGTACATTTTTGTGCAGATATAGGTACATCTGCTCGTGCCGGACGCTAGTGATCATTCAGCTATGACAGGAAACTTCAAGGTATATCTGCCCGACGTCTGCAGGCCTCGGAGTCACCTTTCATTATCTTCTCTTTACTGGTATCTTCTTTGTCAGACAGTGTTGTAGTAGAGGTTTTAGAATATTCTGTAGAGCTTATGACTTAGTTCCATAGATTTTGGAAATTATGTTATTGATGTTATATTTTGGGAATTTATATGAGCTTATTAGTTTTTTTTAGTTTCTCAATTTTGTTATTTCTGTTAGGCTATTATTAAATGTTAGGCTTACATAGTCTTAAAGACTAGGTGCCATCACAACATCTAATGTGGGAAATTGGGGTAGTGACAAGTTGGTATTAGAGCTCTAGGTTCATACATGCTACGAGTGATAATCAAGTTTAGTAGAGTCTAGCGGATCGGTACAAATATGTCTCTACTTATCTTTGAGAGGCTACTGACGAGCGCAAAACACACACTTAAATTCTGCTCGCTAATCAAATATAGTATAGTATAATATCGTATCCACATGGATTGAATTTAAACAGTATTCTCGTAGTTTCTAGCTTGGTTGCTATCCAAGATGATCAACAGTTGAGATTTATAAGATGTCTAACTAAAATTAACTAAGAATCTAAAGCTAATGACTAATGACAATCGAAACAAAGAATAAGCAAAGAAGGTTATCAATGGGAGAAGATAGGGGTTTGATAGGATAGGTGCAAGACAATTGTTCGGGATCTAACTCCAGATAATTCACTTCTAATGTTCAAGTGAGTCTCTCAAAATCACTCAATTATTAGTTCAAACGTTCAGCAAAAACTCCTCTCTCGATGAAGTCTTAACCTCAAAAGATGAACCAATTTCAGCACGTGGAGATATGCCAGAATGCGTAGTGGATTGGTCTTTAGAAAAACCTCTTTCGATTATTCTCTTAACTAGGTTTAATCAATGATTCAACTAGCCTCGTTCGATTACTAAGAAGAATTAATGAACTCAACCAACAATATAATGCAAAGATATCACATGTTATGCTTCTCTCGATTACATGAACTAGTGAATATAGATGCAATAATTAAATCATCCAAAATGATTCAATACATAAAACTAGTGTTATAATCCACAAACAATCATCAATACACCAAATCCATCAAACCCTTAATGGAACTACTCTATAGATATGGAGAAATTCATCAGAAATAAAATTAAAGTAAAGGCAAAGATAAATTCAATCCAAACTCGGGTCTTGAGAGAGGAAGGAATGATGAAATCCTTGTGCTTGTGTTCTTCCAACTCCTCCTTAGCCTCCTTAGATCCAAAGTATGTCAAAAGTCTAGAAAATAACATTTTTCATTTATTTATACCAAGTAGGGTCAGGCATAGATGAAACTACCCTTTCCTAGCCGAAATAGGATTTTCACTCTGTACAAATTATACAGGCGCGCCGCATGGGGCGGTGCACCATGCGGGGAATTAGTGGGGAAATCCAGAGTGCTCAACATCTGTTAGGCAGCAAAAAATACACTGTTGCAGTGCGGTGGGCGTCGCATAGTGCGTTGCTTTAGTGTCCTTTTCCAGGGAATTGGCCAATTTCAATTCTGCTACTATTTTTTCTTGTGTAATGATGAGTTGGGCAACCACTTCACGTGCACACATCACTTGCATGTCTCAATTTGGAGGATTCAATTCCTTAACATCTTATGAGAATATTGTCTAGCCACATCATGGTGCACGTCTTCCAACAAGCCGTGATAGGCCATTTATATGGCCTTGAGCATTTTTCTTTCACTTTTTATATACATACGCGGTACTTAACCCCCGAACTCGATTCCGTCTTAATTCCTTTGGTTTTTACTCAGACTTCAAAGCTTCAAATAGCTCGAATTAGCTCCACCACATCTATATAACTCGGAATCACTCCTACAAGGCATAAACGACACAATAAGTGCAAATCACTACCAATTAAAGCTCAACACAAGTAAAGTGCAGTGAATTAGAGTGCAATAAGCGACTAAAATACGGGATTATAGCCTACCATCAACACCTCACACTTAAACCATTGCTCGTCCTCGAGCAAACAAAGTACACTTCATATAGATACGACCTTTTTAAACAACTCTCCTAACTCATCATACCAAGAATATTTAAAACAGATTAAGCACAATACTGTAACATCCTTGCCTCAATATTTGACTCAAAAGCACTATGCATTTTTCACAACCCGCTCACTTACTCTAACACAGAGGTCAACGACATTACCTTTCCTTCGTGAATCGAGTGTTCTCACACAATAATAGAGAGTAGTTCCACACACAATAAAATTTAAGAACAATCAGGAACTCAAGATAGAAAGAATTCACTCACTCTCAGAAGTAACATTCATATGCTACAAAAGACGTACCATAGGCTTGACCGTAGTGTACTACTCTACTAATTGAGCTCATTCAGTCAAGGATCAAATAAGACTTTAATTGGTTGTAAGGTAGGATGCAGGATGTGCAGGATACATTTGGATATAAGTGTGACTACACCTCTCTAAGCACTTTAATACATACAATTAATCGTTCAAAACCCCACACTTATGTAAAACCATAACTCCACCTTCACATCAATATACATTAACTCCCTACTTCTTTAAGAACAATTACATCAAATTACCACTATCAAGAAATATTTTTCACAATCATACACTTATTTTTTTCTCTTTGTTTCAATTCAAGTAGCTCTTACTTTTTCAAAACAGTGCACCTTTCTCCTTAGTTTAGTAGTTCCACTCAAAAACCAAACCAACCACCTTACACTTCAACTTTTACAAAGTTCATAACAAATTCAAGTGCTCACGAGAGGTACAAGGTTCAAATAGATGGCCAATTCAAACACATGTGTAAGGCTTGTAATGTAGTTGCCAAAGAAATAGGATTATAGGCTCAAAAGCGTTAACTATGATACATAACAATTAGGTGGGTAATAGCATGTGTCTGGCTCAACAAAGAAATGGCTATATCATGTCCAAGACTGAATAAAACTACTATTTCGCTTGGAAAACACACGGGGCAAGTTCTAGACATCAAATGCAAAGCACAGAATACACTAAACCTCACACACGCATGGCACATAACTCACTCAGGATTAGACTGTCAAGACACTCTAGTCAAAGTAGTTAAGCAAAGTTAAGATCATACACTTTAAGGTACTTATACAAGAGTCAAAAACTTAGCCTAAAGTCATGAGATATTGCCTGCAATTCAAATCATAGCATAAAGTTTCCTACTCCTAAAAAATAAAAACTAACTATACCCGGTTCAAACAAAACCCTTGGAAAAGAAGTGCGGCACAAAGAAAAATCAAGGGGGGATTATTACACTACCTACAAATGAAAATCATTTTGACTTTTTTCTTTTGACTTCAATCCCTCAAGAAACCTGTCAATGATAGCCATCATCGGGAAAAAATCAAAACTTTTAAAGAAATTCTCATTTTTTCAAATTTTTTTGTCTATCTCTATTAACTACAACTAACAAAAATAAAACTGCTATACATACATACAAATATTCCCACCCCATACTTTAAGTTGTGGCATGTCCCCATGATACATAATTAAAAAGCATAAGGTAAAGGAAACTTCCCTGAATATCTAGTTGGGGTCTGAGTCGGGCTCCATTCCTCGTGCCCAAACTAATGCGCGCATCCATACAGACAACGTCTTCTCAGCCTTTTTGGGGTACACCCTATACTTATCTTTCTCACTCACCGCAACCTTCTCTTTAATGCCCTTCTCTTTCCATGCAACACTTGCAGCTGGTTTTCCTTTTTGCACACCCTTTTCTACATCCATCTTGAAAGTCACAATCTCTTCACCCACTCTAAGAATGAGTTTTCTCTCATGTATATCGAATATCGCTTTGCCCGTTGCTAAGAATGGTCTTCCTAAGATGAGGGAGACCTCCTTGTTTTTCTCCATATTCACCACTATAAAATCCACATAAAATACGAACTTATCCACCCGAACTAACACATCTTCCACTATCCCCTCGGGCATTAAAGTCATTTGGTCTGCCAGCTGCAACGATATTGGTGTAGATCTTATCTCTCCAATCTCCTTCACTAGTTTCCTGTAAATAGATAGAGGCATTAAATTAAATAGGGCACCAAAATCACATAAAGACTTATCAAAATTAATAGTTCCTAAAGAGCAAAGTATAGTAAAACTCCCTGGATCTCCACACTTTTGTGGGAGTTTATTTTTTGCAATATCGCACTGAAATGCTCTTTGATCTTGAACACTGAGGTCTCCTCTATTTTCCTCTTCTTCATAATGATCTCTTTCAAGAATTTAGCATAAAAAGGCAATTGTGAGAACACTTCTGTGAATGGTAAGTGTTTACCCAAAAAACGGGTGACAATTGAATTTATACGTGATTTTAAGGGTACGTGATATAACTTGGTACAAATTGAGAATATATATATATATATATATATATATATATAGAAATTGACTATGAAAGAAATGAATGCAACCCAAATGAATCGAATATCCTCGGTCCTTGAGTTCAGTCACCTTCGAACCAAGTGAAGGTTCAGATAAAATAAGAACAGAGTACCAAGATATTGAAAGCTAAAAAGAGGTAGTATATTGCTTTGTATTGCGTAAATGTCATGTCCCTTACAAATGATCAGACCCCCTTTACATAGTAGGGGAGTCGTACTCTTGGTACAATTCTAAATACAGTAAGAAATCTCATGATATGCTAATTAATCGGCCTCTCCTTGTTACGTGCCGGGATTTCCGCCGCGATCCTCGTCCGATTGCGGATATTTTGGCTTTCCGTTATTTGGCTCGGTAAGCTTCCCTTGGTCTCATTCTCTCTCTATCTTGCTTGGTCTCGATCTTTCTCAATCTCGATCTTGGCCGGCCTCGATCGTGGCCGGTCTCGATATTGGCTGATCTCGATCTTAATCGATCTCTGGGTCACGAGCTCGGCAATCTAACTTCGCATCATGGTTCAATATAACACGAGTTTGAACCTTGCTCTATCATGTTATAGTCTCGATCAATCTTATGAAAGGCAAGCACGGTTTTGACCGTATACAGTAATATTCATTAAAATTATAATAGATAGTAGATATGAACCCATAATGTTAAAAATACAATGTGTTCAATGGTAAGACCCTAAAAAACTGAACCCATAGAGTTTAAATCCTGGATTCACCTCTATAGGGTAGCAACTCATATTATTTCCAAGAGATGTATTTCCAATGCCAATTATCTGAGTTGTTTCTATATGATCAACAATCTTTTTCACACCAGCGCTTATATTGCTTACCCTATCTCCATATCAAGTCGTCAATTATCATGGGCAAAAATTACGAGGTCTATATGGTTTACTAGCAATTTCTATCCAATACATCTCAAGCCCTTGCAAATAACAGAGGAAAAGGGCAGACGATCATGCTTGACTTGATAAAAATTGAAGAAAATAAGTTCCCCATATTCAATTTTTTCAAACTGAAAAAGGAAAAGAACAATTGGATAATTTATGATTCTTAACCCATATAATATTTAGAGAATTAATAGAGCCATGGTATAACAAAAATTTGGTAAAATATTTGGTGAATAAAAAATGTCTGTACAATTAAAAAACAAATAATTAGAATTTTGAACAAAATATTGCACCTTTGACTGGCAATGGTGGTGGAGGTAGATCATAGTTATCTATTGGTCTCTTCCTCTTTCTCTTGGAATATATTATTAGCAAAGCCAGCACCGCCAGAATCACAAGACCCCCTATGGCTATTCCTACCACTGCTCTTGTCGGTATTCCTGAAGACCCTCCACCTAACGGTGGCGATGACGACACTGGCGTTGAGGGCCCTTTTTCACTAGGTAATGGCTGAGACCCTCCGCCTGAATTAGAAGGTGCTGAAAGAGAGTCTCCACTCATCGGCGGTGAAGGTAAAGAACCGAAATCAGGAGGAGAAGGGGTGGTGGAGGGAGGAGATTCATATGGCGGAAAACCAGAGGCAGTCGGAGGCGAAGTTATCGCAGGGGGCATTGGGCTTGAAGGAGGAGTTGTAGTGTAAGTCTCGTAAGAGGCGACGGTGGCGTAGGAAGCTATGGTGGCGTGAGAGTGGACATTTTCCGGAGACCCCTTTATTATTATGGAAAATAAAACAAAAACACATGCGCGCAAACCTATGCAAGTATATAAACTTGGATAATATGAAATATGTTGCTGGCAAAGTTTTCTTTTATCCTTTGCTTCTCTCTAATTGTTGCTCAGAAGTGCTTTTCAAATTAATTAGCCAAACACAAATTGTTTCTTACCAAAAGTACTTTTGAAAAAAGCATTTCTCAAAATTAGCTGATTTTTGTAGCTTGTCCAAATGGGCTATAATCCTACTTGGAGTAGATTTTAAGTGAGGCTACAGTGGTTAAATGAACATGAATTGGCGCATGTCGGTTGCAGTCCATGCAGGGATGTTTGATTGAACACAATTTAAGGAAAAAATAAAATTAGTATTTCTGATTGTGACTTTAAATATATTATACAGTTAAATTACTAATAAAATAATTTTAATTTCATTTATTTATAAGGTAAAATATGCTATATTAAGTGATCGCACAAGGGAGTGATACGCGAAATCGAAGGCAAAGGATAGCTAAACCCGAAGACAATTGTTCTATCTGTTGCCGGAAAGAATGGTGCTCATAAATATGCAATAAATTCCTACCACCTTGTAGTATTTAATTGAGAATATTCTATAGCATTTAGTACACTATTTGTTATAAAGAATTAGTCATTCATGCCCGCCGTTATACATTCTTCAATGGTCCTCATAATTGACATTAAAAGAAGGGCATGATCCTAGGACCTTGTTCCCTAGGTGCAGCTATAAATAGTGAGCTTTATTATCATTGTAGAGGACATATATTTTCTGGCAAACTTACGCTACAACCTATTCAAAGCTTTATACAATTTTATCTTCTTACTTTTTAATTTCACTGCTGTTGTGCTCGGAAGCCCTGCTCCTGGAACTAGTGATTCTGCTATTTCAACCTCATCTCAAGGCTAAGTGTTTCATATTTATTCAATCATTCTATTATTTCAGGATCAAATTAATTCACTTGTCTAGAAATCACATATAAATTCAAGTGTACTATTTTACGGTTAAACAATTTGGTACCCACCGTGGGGCCTAGATAGTCATGTAATTAAGCTGGTCCTTGCGTCTTTTACTAACATATTTTGATTATTTGTCCTTAGCAAAAAATCACAAAAAATGGCAGATAATGGTGTTAAAAAGAAACACAACCTTGAGGCCCAAGGAGACTAGCCTCAACATGAGGATTCAATCAGTAATACCCGCAATGAGGGAAACGATGCCACGCCAGTCCACGACAGGCGGTACCTACGACATGTTTGGGAGGCGACTCCTGATGATGCTGAAGAGGAGCTTGTTGTTGAAGCGGTAAGGGTCCTCCAGGAGCAACAAGAGGTTATTCTAGGCTATCTCACATGACAGGATAAGATTATGACAGAACTAAAGTAGGCGTTCTCAGGTGCTTCCAATAACGTGAATGGACGAGGTCCAGTTCCTCCTGGTGCTCCTACAAATCAAACAACGCAGAGGGTTGACAACAACACCCCGAGGGGCGAGGTCGGCTTCAATGGGGCCGGGGGGAGCGGATCCCGTCACAACAATGAAAGTGATCCCTTAAAAGCGAACTCTTACGATTTATGAGAGAAGTGAACGCCCGCATGGACCAAATTCCAGGTGCACCACCGGTGCTGAAAGGGTCGGTCTCAAAGAAGTATACTCAGTTGCCGTACAAACCACGACACTAGAATTGATCCCGAAGCAATTTAAAATGCCCGACGTGCCGAAATATGATGGGACTTCGAACCCTCAGAAGCATATTACCACCTATACAACGACGGTGAAGGGGAACGATTTAGCTCCCCTCGAGATCGAATCTGTTTTGCTGAAAAAGTTCGGAGAGACTCTCACGAGGGGGGGCTTGACGTGGTATTCGTTGTTACCCACACATTCCATAGATTACTTTGAGATGCTCACGGATTCTTTCATTAAGGCTCATGTCAGGGCCAGAAAGGTGTAGGCCCGGAAGGCCGACATATTCAGAATTGCTCAAGGAGAGTCCGAGTTGCTGCGAAAATTCATAACCTGGTTCTAGAAGGAAAGTATGTTGCTTCCGGTTGTCCCGGATGAATGGGCGGCTGAAGCATTCACCAAGGGTTTGAATCTGAGAAGTTCTGATGCTTCCCAGAAGTTGAAGAAAAGCTTTCTCAAATTTCAAGCGACGACTTGGGCGAATGTTCACAACCTGTACGAGTCAAAAATAAGGATTGAGGATGATCATATCGACTTCCCGGCATCGGCTAAAGGTCGGGAGTAGAATAGAGAAAAATCAAAAGACAATTTTGACATAGATAGACAGTCTTTGAGGGGCCGGTTTTTTCCTTACGAACAAGCCGAGGGACGCGGCAGAGGTTTCCGGTCGGCAGGCAGGTTAGTTACCGACAGAAGAACTGATCGTGGTCGGAACAACAGATCATTGCAGGACAAAGAAATGCCAGTTCTCGGAATCCTTCTGATCACGCCCAACTATGCCTCCTAAGAGGTCTAGCAGTCATTGCAAATATAATCTATTTTACAAGTCCGGAGTCGAATCCCATAGGGAAATAACGTGCCAATTACAACTAATACTTTTGCATGAATTCAAGTAATCAACCTTCAAAAAGATTATATAACAATTTAAGAGTTTACTAACTAAGATCAAAGTAATTAAAAATGCAGTTGTAACTAACAAGGCAAATATTGTAGACAAGATTTTGAAAAGTCTAAGGTTATGATTTCCCCTATTGTCGGAATCTTCCCCGCTACGTTTCTTATAAATTTGCCTAAATATTCTCTACCAATCATGAGTAATTTGATTGTCATAGCTCTCTATTGAGAAACTACCACAATTTACTACATGTATTCTCTCGAACTATGCTAGCTGGCACTAGTTTACTGCGCACTACGATCGCACCAAGACTTCGTTATCTCTAATCCCGCCTTTAAACCCTCCGTATCAATCTCTCAACTATGTTAGGAGTGGTGTTGTTCAACAACTACATAAATGTGTACTCTCTCTCGACCAATATACACACTAAATAGGTACAGTTAATTGAGAGCTCTTCATTTAACAACAATGAAAATATAGTTGAACAAATAGAGAAAATCAAAGACAAATCTATATTAAACGCAGTATAAAAGCATCCTCCAATAGGTTCCATCAAACCTTAGATTAAAGAGTTTAGCTACTCATAAATACAACAACAATTAACATAATGTTCAAAGACATGAAACTACAAAGTAAAGAGATAAAGGAAGGGAAAACGCGTTTGATTCTTGCTCCACAGTGCTTGACAGCCTATTTCTTCTCCAAAATCATGTCCAATCCTAGAAGAACTAATTTGGGGAGTATTTATGTCAATCCCCAGTCCAAATCCGGGTTGGGGTCTTTTTAATATGCGACTTTTAATTATCGTGCTATAGACCTCGTGAAGCCTGGTCTATAGCACGGTCAACCTGGCTATAGACCTCGCAAAGCCTGGTCTATAGCGTGGTCGACCTAGCTATAGACCTTGGAAAGCCTGGTCTATAGCACGGTCAACTTGGCTATAGACCTTGCAAAGCCTGGTTTGTAGCACGGTTTGGATACTTGATGCTTTTGTGCTCTTTTCTTGTATTTTTGTCCTTGTTTTATACAACTTTCATTTGACGATTCCTTCCGTTGTTCCTACACATAAAACAACCTAATTTATCTCAAATTTCGCATAATAACTCATTAGAACAACAAAATATAGGGTGAGTAATGTGCTAAAAGTATAGTATTTTGGCCTCACATTACCACCCCACACTTAAACGTTGCTCGTCCTCGAGTCAACCACTAATTCCTAGAGCACTTTTATTCTCTTTTAGCACATCTGAAGCACACCATTCCTATGACTATGGTTGATAGCAACAATTAAACCTTAGCATATGCCTTCAAACTTTTCTTAACTTTATGCCATACTTCAAATCTTTATTCAACAAAAGGACAACATGTTTCTAACAATCCTAACCTCACAAACCGACTCGATATCACAATCATGGCTTGAACACTTAACATCATAGAGAAATCTAATAATGTCACCTATCCCTTGCAAAATCATCTGCTCTCACAACAAAAATAAGAGAGTAAGTTGAATCCACACATTCGAATCAAATGCTCAAATATATTTTAAGGATTCTCATTTATCAAAGAAATTCCTCACTCTCACAAAGAAATCACATACATGCATAAAGTACCATAGGCTTGCCCATTATGTAAACCTCTACTAATGTAGGCTTGCTCGATCTAAAATCAATTAGGACTTTTTATGGTTGTAATGTTGGCTTAAGGATGGGTAGGAATTTAGGAATATTTACTAACCCTCCTAAATACTTTAACACATCACAGAATTAACTTTAAGTGCATTTTTTCTTCAACCCAACTGCATTTTCACAAACAATATCATCCCTAAAGTATTTCCTCTTTCTTTAAGCACTACATTAATTCACACCCACTAGCAAGCACAAGATCTCTTTTTTTTCCGCTAGTGTGTATTATTTTACAAAATAAGTGCACCCTTCTTTCTTTCATTGGTTCCACTCGAAAGCCACCCCACACTTAGTCCTTACTTCTTCTAGTGCTCACTTCACAATTAAGGTGCTTTACGAGGTACAAGGATCAAAATAATGTTAATTAAGAACAAATAGGCATAGGCTTATAGTGTGGTTGTCAAATAAAAGTATATAGGCTCAAAAGGGTTGACTAGGGATAAATGTTATTTGTGGTAGGCATTAAGTTCAAAAAGATGAAAGAAAGCCTAAAATAATTTTTCAAACCGAGCAAAACCTAAAATTTTGCTTCAACTCACATGCCGGGCATGTTATAGACTCTAATGCAATGACACGGACTATACAATTTCTCACCACTCATGGCACATGACTCACCAAGGATGGTTCCATTCCTATTCTCGAACAATTTCAAGTATTCATAGAGCCACAAAATATTAAGCATCAAACACAAAGTAACACAAGTCAAGAAAATGAGATATAGGCGTTAATAAACATGTTATTACTCAACAAGGCACAATAAACATTTTCAAACCATAGGGAAGATATTACACATGCTAGAGCCTAAATATTCTACTATCAAACTAGTCAAAGGCGCCTAGCATTCTATTCTAATCTAAAAGATAAAACAAAACTACTACCCGCTTCAACTACATCCCGTGGAAAAGAACCAGTGCACAAAGAAAAACCACGAGGGATTATTACTATTTACAATAATAAAAAGATATATATATATATATATATATATATATATATATATATATATATATATATATATATGTGTGTGTGTGTGTGTGTGTGTGTGTGTGTGTGTATAAACTTTATATATATAAAAACTTTTTTTATTAGACTTAAGTCCCTCAAGAAAATTGCCTAAGAGAACCATCGTCAGGAAAAGTCCAGTCATTTCATTTATTTATTTTTTTATTTTTTTAAAAAAAAATTAAATTTTTTATTTTTTATTTTTTTTTATTATTATTAAATAAGGGGAAATACGAAAATAAAATAAACATTAAACACACGAACTAATTAGTCTATCTAATATTTACAAATGACAGAGAATACCTTCCACCCCACACTTAGATCATGCATTGTCCTCAATGCATATATAAATTCATAAACACAAAAATATGTATGGTGGTTGGAAAAACTCCTTGATCAGACATCGTCCTCTCCCTCATCGTCGAAGGCTCCATCTGCACCTATACAGTCCTCATCCTCTTCTCCTTCAGCATCATCATCATCATCCTTGTCGGACTGCTCTCGCTCGGCATCGGAACATACTGGTGTGTTGACATCCTCATCATCTAGGAGTCATTACCCATCGCCAAGCCTAGCTAGCTATTGTGCATGAGGATTGAGAGGATAATGCTCCTCCAAGGTGACCTTCTCCTCAGTAGTGGTCGGCCTTCCCCCAATCCTGAGTTGTAAATCCTTCATCTCATATAGATGTGCCATAAGGCTGTCATCTCGAGCATTGCGTTTGACACCTCTCATTGTGGCCATGGCATTCTCTTCTTTCACCCATATGCTTGTGATGTCCATTAGTCTGAGGGGTGGAGGAATGTCTCTATCAAAATCTCGCTCCTCCTCCATATCTTCTTTGCGCAGGTACTGAGTCAACATGTTGGCAAAGGACAATCTGTCAATGCGCTTGCTTTTTCTCACCTGGGACATCTGGTAGCGTATTAAGTGGCCCACATTCACTTTCTGGCCAGTCATGAGGAAGTACAACACGTATATCTTTTCACGGCTTATAAGAGTCTCATGATTACATGGTAATAGCCGCATGTTGATCAATTTCACCCATACCTGAGCTTCCGGCTTCATTTGTTTCTTTGGAAATTTCCTATTGCGTTGAGTCTTCTTGTCACGAACCCAAGAAGCCACCGAATTGACACCACAGAGAGTGTGTCTCAATGCCTCATATGTAGGACGTGTGATGAAGTTGTCCAAGGGTTCCTGTGGAACATCCGGAGCTCCCAAAAAGTTGCATATAGCTGTTTCCGAAAAATCAATCAACCTTCCTCTAATAGGCACCAGCTACTCAAGATCATTCGGGTCAAAACCGGCATAAAATTCCCGAACAAGGTTGACATTTATATCCCCGATGTTTCTAAACACATAACTTAAGCCAAGGTCATGAATACCTTTCCAAATTGATTGGTACTTAGCTTGTAGGCGCCGCTCATGAATAGCTGACACAGAATGTATATGTCTCGGCCGACAAAGCTTGTACCAATCCTTGGCAGATTGAGGTATGCTCTTCAGTCCAAATTCTCGTTGTCCCTTAGGTTGTGGGCGTGTGGTTGCTATAGTTTCAACTGCTTGCAACCCTTCAACTTGGCTTGAAATGGCCTCCCCACCTTTTCCCTTTTTCGGTGGAGGTCTGGAAGAAGCCTTGGCCTTAGTTGGAACAGTAGCCTTGCACTTGCCTTTACCATCGTCTTTTTTTAGGAGGCATACTCGTACCTACATAAGTGAAAGTTCCTTAGTGATAAAGCAAATGAATCAATTCAAAACATGGTCTTGCGACCCCACACTTAAGAGTTCACTACATGATGTTCAACCATTTTGAGGATACTCAGACTTTACCTCTTTATTTTTGCATGCGAATAAATCAATGGCAAAATGGTGTTTACCATAATTGCTATGTATGTAGTTGTTGTTGAGCCCAACTAAATTTGCAATTTGGAGTAGTGCAATGCAACTTATCAAAAGTAATATAATCATGGAGACCATAACTCCATTTGGGCAAAGAGTGTCTTTGAGGCATTTCGACAAACACTTAGCATGCACTAGTGTTGTCATAGTGTATGTAGAGATGAGGGATTGCCTCACCCTCCCCAAATCGGCTTGGGGATTGCATGTTATCACCCTTATACCCAGTATCAATACCAATCCTATGGGGTCTATGGGATTAGGACGAGCAAGCAATTTCATGATATGAATACGTACCCAAAATTGGTGGAATTTCATTTCTTAACTCAATTCAAGTTTTTGATAGATGAAAGAGTTAGGAAAATACCTTAGATTCTTAGGAGGATTGAAGTGTTCTTCAATTGATGTCTCAAGTGAGTGAAAGAGTGGATGCAAATCGTCTTCAATGAAATTTGTGGGTGAGGGGGAAGGGAAAAAATGGACGGGCAGTGTAGTGTGTTTAGTGAGGTGTGTGTCTTTGTGTAGTATTTTAATATAAAGAAGTTAGAAAACAAAGTGATGTTTTAATATAAAGAAGTTAGAAAACTAAGCTTAAAAAATATTAAAACATTACTTACCTGGCGACGCGCGCTCCCAGCGAGCAATTTACCTTGCGAAGCGAGCTCCATAGTGAGATGAGAGGCAGGCACAGCGAGGTCATAGCGAACTGGTGGTCTGGCTGGGCGAGGTCTGATGCATGGTATTGAAAAGCAAAGAAAACTGACCTCGCTATAACCCGCGCGATGTGAGGCAAAAGCGAGCTCTATCTTGCTGTAACCCGTGCGACGCGAGGCTAACGCGAGGTACTGCTCGATGTATCCCTTGTAAAATGAGGCTGAGGTGAGTTGTATCATTTGCGACACGAGGCTTAATGCCAGGTTTTGCTTGCTTTATCCCTTGCGACGTGAGGTTAAACGCGAGGTAATTACCTGGCGACGCGAGCTTGAAAGCATGTTGGGTAGCAGGCGATGCAAGCTGTGCCGCCAGGTGAAATGTTTGCGACGCGAGGTTGGCTTACAAGTGCGTTGTACATTAAACTGGTTGACGCGAGGTGCGCAGCGTTGTTTGGAGCGTACGCATGTAAATTTTATTTCGTTTTGTGAACGACTCCAAGCGCCATGACTTTCCATTGTGATCCATTACCTGTTCAGACACCAAGATTTAGCTAAAAACTTGTTAGTGCTTAAAACTAACGAAAATTTATAGTTAAGCTAAAATAAACTACGAATTGGGTTGCCTCCCAACGAGCGCTTGATTTAACGTCACGTCATGACACATGCGATCAAACTTAAGTTTCACTCAAAAATTGAGGCTCCTTCAAATGAATCACCGATACAACCTTTTCCTCCTCCATGCCAAGGTAATCTTTCAACCTTTGCCCATTAACTCTAAACATGTTCATTCCATCCTCGGATTCAATTTCTACAGCTCCGCTTGAGAGTACTTGCACCACTCTAAATGGTCCCGACCATCTAGATTTCAGCTTACCCGAAAATAGTTTCAATCTTGAATTATACAACAACACGACATATCCGGGTTTGAAAATCCTCTTGAATATGCTTGTCGTGCATGATCTTCATCCTTTCTTTGTACAGTCTGGTGCTTTCAAAAGCATGGTAACGGAACTCATCGAGTTCATGAAGTTCTGTGACTCTACTCGTACCAGCGACCTCCATGTCAAGATTTAATTTCCTTAATGCCCAAAAATCTCTATGCTCTAGCTCCACTGCTAAGTGACATGCCTTTCCAAACACCAATTTATATGGTGACATACCAATTGGAGTTTTGAATGCAGTGCGTAGGCCCATAGTGCATCATCCAATTTTTTTGCCCAATCAATCCGAGTAGCATTTACAGTTTGGTCAAAACACTCTTGATTTATTTGTTTGACACCTCAACTTGACCACTTGTTTGTGGGTGATATGGAGTGGCAACCTTATGGCGTACGCCATATTTTTCCAGAAACTTTGCGAAGGCTTGATTGCGGAAGTGACTTCCTCCATCACTGATGATCGCTCTTGGAGTTCCAAATCGGGTGAAGATATTTTTTCTTAGAAAACCAATAACTCCCTTTGCATCATTTGTTGGGAGTGCTACAGCTTCTACCCATTTCGAGACATAGTCCACTGCTACTAGTATATACTTGTTGTTGTACGAGCTAACAAATGGCCCCATGAAGTCGATTCCCCATACATCAAATACTTTTACTTCTTGGATTGGGTTCATGGGCATCTCATGTTGACGGTAAATATTCCCCGTCCTTTGACACTCATCACAGCTCTTTACCCAAAAGTGTGCATCTTTAAACAATGTCGGCCAATAGAAGCCCGACTCCAAAACTTTAGCAGATGTCCTTACTCCTCTGAAATGACCTCCATAAGGCAAAGCATGACATGTCTGCAAAACAGAAGCTTGGTCTATCTCGGGAATACATCTCCAAATCATGTTATCAATACAAATCCGAAACAAATATGATTCATCCCAGAAATAAATGCGATAATCACGAAAGATAATTCATAGGGAACAATACCGGTTGCCAGGTAGTTTGCAATATCTGCATACCATGGCGCTTCCTCGAGGCTCGTGGCTAATAGTTGTTCATCCGGGAAAGTCCCTATGATCTCTTCCACCTCCACCTTCGTTTCAGCTCCTTCAAGCCTGAACAAGAGATTGAAAACGTGGTTCTTCGTTCCTTTTCGATCACGGATTTCCAAGTCGAACTCTTGCAGCAGTAGGACCCATCTAATCAAGCGTGACTTTGACTCCTTCTTATCAATTAGGTACCTGAGAGCAGCATGATCAGTATAAACAATTACCTTTGAGTCTATCATGTAGGACCAGAATTTGTCAAATGCGAACACCACGGCTAGCATCTCTTTTTCTGTCACTGTGTAATTCAGTCAAGTGCCATTCAATGTTCTACTTGCATAGTAGATTGGATGCATGATTTTATCTTTTCTCTGTCCAAGTACGGCTCCCACGACACATCAACTCAAATGGTTGCTCCCAGTTGGGTGCAACTATGATAGGTGCAGACACTAGCCTCTTCCTCAATCCTTCGAAAGCTACCTTGCAGTCATCAGAAAACACAAAAAGGATGATGTTTTCAAGCAATTTACACAAAGGGTCAGCAATCTTGGAAAAATCTTTTATGAACCGCCTGTAAAAACCGGCGTGACCAAGGAAACTTCTTATTGCCTTGACGGAAGTGGGTGGTGGCAGCTTCTCTATTACATCAATCTTGGCATGGTCCACCTCAATGCCCTTACTTGATACTAGGTGTCCCAAGACTATACCTTCTTGTACTATAAAATGGCATTTTTCCCAGTTCAGCACCAGATTTGTCTCCATACATCTCCGCAACACTCTTTTCAGATTTCTAAGGCAATCATCAATAAAATTTCCCACCACTGAGAAATTATCCATGAAAACCTCCATTATATACTCCACCATATTTGTGAAGATTGCCATCATGCAACTTTGGAATGTGGCGGGTGCATTGCATAGGCCAAACGGCATTCTCCGAAAAGCGTAAATGCCATATGGACAGGTGAATGATATTTTCTCTCTATCCTCCGGGGCAATAGATATTTGATTGTACCCAGAGTATCCAATCTATCTAGCATCTAATCAATGAAAGGCAAGGGGAAATGATCTTTTCGGGTGTCCTTGTTCCATCTTCTGTAGTCCATGCAAATTCACCATCCCGAGACTATTCTTGTTGAGATTAATTCATTGTTCTCATTTTGCACAACAGTCATCCCACCTTTATTTAGAGCACACTGAACTAGGATCTTCTGAGGGGGAAGCATAATGTTTCCCTAAATTTCAATGAACTGGGGGAGATAAATATCGTCTTCTCGGACAGATGCGACTGGTAGAGATGATGTAGCAGTTGCTGGTGGAAGAGTTGGTGAAGAAGGAGATGAAGTTGATGGCATTGAAGGATGAGAAGCAATTGCGGCAAGCGTAGTGCTGATTGTTGGTTGCTTGTAAAACGAAGACGGCAGGGACCTGGTACTCAGCCCCACAATACCAGGCGCATCGACTGGGATCCAGAAACGGGAGTTGGCATTTTCCACCACTTCCAACTCCCCTCAGAGCACCGAGACAAAGTCCTCGGGTGGTGTAACTAACTCAACAGATTGAGCAGTCTGTTGAGCTGAGGAAGGTCGTCGTCTTCTATATGGAGAAGACCCATCCTTGCTAGCTTCTCTATCATCATCAATTATCACGGTATCTATGGTCAGCCCGAGCAGAGGGCTCACCACCATGACTTCCGGAGAAGACTCGGGGGCAGCATTCTTCTCCCTATTACTCTTTCCACCGGCCACAGAGGAACGCCTTCTTTTTGGTTGCTTGTTCTCCGGCTGGGGACTCTGAGAAGAAGCACTCGCACCAGAAGTGGGTCGGTAGATGCCTGTCTATGAAAAAGCCTTCTGTAACAGACTCGCCGCATCAGTAGGATCAGCCAAAACATCCTCCTCGGGGACGACAACTGAGCTCTGGGTAGACCTATATTCAACAACAAAGAAGAATCAGACAACTTTCTTATAGGAAAAGGTAAAGACAAGATGAGTTAAACTTACTATGATTTTTGGCCTTCCACCCATATTTTTGGGACAACTCTTTCCACATGCGGGTTTCGGGCATAGTAACATCCAAAATTTTCTAAACCCATTGGTCCAAGCCCTCAACACTAGGGGGAACCCACCGAGTCGCTGAGACAGGTAAAGAAAGAGAAGTCAAAAATGACGAGGAATGGTCTTTAACAAAAGTATAAGAAAACTATATACTTACGAGTGTAGTTCCATAATTTCGGAAAAGACGGAGCCGAGGCCGGGATGATGTCACCAGTGGCAACATAAACAAACTGTTCCATCCACCCACGGTCATTATCATCATACATGTTGGATAATATTGTATTGTGGCCTCGCTTCTTGAAGTTAATCATCCCCCACGGAAGATCTTAGGGGAATAAACGTTCATCATGCTAGGGTTAGCTCCTCCCTGTTTCTTGGCACATGCGCCGAAGATAAGCAATCTTCCTCCACACAAAGGGACTCATCCGTGCTAAACATACCTGGTAGCAGAGGCAGAACTCCACGATAATGGAGTCAAGATCTCCACTCAGAGAAAACGTCCTCAAAGTGAAGGGATACGTATAGAAGTATGTAAAACCCTTCTTGGGTAGGGTTACCCACTCCGCTAGATCAGGAGCAATAATGTCTAAATCCTGGCAATGACAATCTTTCTTCACGAAAGGAATACTAGAAGGACGGATGGAAGAAGTCCCATTTTCTGTACCATTTTCAATAACTGGATCATTTGGAAATTCAAACCTAAAGGTCCTGGTTTGGCAATCAATCTTGGCAAAACATGAATAAAGCTTGTCCATTATTACATCAAAATCAACCATCCCCAATTCAATAAGATCGGCCATGGTATCCCGACCATGCACCATGACAACACAATCCCTATAAACTCGTGCGGCCACAATGGACTCACCAACCAGAGTAGATACAGAAAATGACTCATGAAGTTGTTCAGGTTCTATCACAAATTACATAGCAACATAGGGAGTGAAATATGACAAAGTGGAACCGGGATCAATAAGAGCATATACATCATGAGATTAGACAGTCAATATACATGTAACAACATCAGGAGAAGCATCTAAACTCTTGAGACCCCTCATAGAATAGAAACGGCTGGGTCCTCCCGAATTCTGTGCACCACCCCTAGCTGCACCATGCCCTGCGAGTGCTGGAGTGCCTTGAGATAGAGGAGGTGATGTGGATGAAGTGGCTACAGAATTGGCTACCTGTGTCATACCGTTGCCGACACTTTGGTGGGACGAACAACAATCCCTCTGAATGTGACCCTTAATACCCCACCCGTAGCATATGGGTAGGTCCATGTAGCAAGCCCCTAAGTGAATCTTCCCACAACTAGGTCATGGGGGCCTCCGTTGCTGCTGAAATCTCCCACCAGGTTGACCCTGCTGGTAGGATCCCTTGTTCCCTTGACCTAGCCTGAAATCGCTCCACTACTGTTGACTGGACCCTGATGGTTTTGCACTGACTTAAATACTGAGCAAAGGACTGGGATGGCCCTGATGACCCTCCCCTAAATGCTAACCTACCACCAGCACCACCAACACCGGAAGAACCACCAAAGTTGCCCGCAGACCGGCCCTTATTGTACCATCAAGGTAGCTGTAGCGGTCTCATTAATAACCAAGGGGCTGAGGCCTTGCACAAACCAGCGCACTCTAGCCTCCATAGTGGACAACATGTAAATTGCATACTTGAATAGGCGCGCGAATCTTATATGGTACTCCCACACACACATGCTACCTTGTTTCAGGCTCTCAAACTCAGTGGCGTGGGCTTCCTTTGTCTCGGCAGGCAAGAAATGATTAATGAAGGTGTCAGCAAACTCACTCCGCCTCACTGGAGGGCTCCCCTCCTAACGGTACTCCTTCCCCCAACACAAACCAAAAATATGCTATCTCTTTCAGGCGGTAGGAGACCAATTCCACTGGCTCCATCTCAGTAGAACACATAACTCAAAGAGTCTTGTGCATCTCATCAATAAAGTCCTGGGGGTCCTCCTCAGGATCAGTACTTGTGAACACTGGAGAATCTAACTGAAGAAACCTATTCACCCTGGGACTAGCGGAATCCCCTAGATGACTGGAAGAAGTAGGTGCAACATTCGATCTCTGGGACTGGGAAGCCACTATCTGAGCCAACATCTGTATGGCTCCCCTAAGTTCCCCATCAGAAACACCGGGATCGAAAGTTAGGACTGGAGGTGGAACCGAAGTATCTGTTGGAGGTGGAATAGCTGCACTCTCGGTGGAAGTAGGGATTGGTACAGTATGAGGAGGAGTAGTAGAATCAGGCGGTGTAGTAGTTGGGGGAATATCCTCACCCCTCGGGTATTCACCCACATCATCAGACATAGAATCAACTGCCACTCCTAGGGTGGCATTAGCTCTTTGGCCGGTTCTTTCCTTCTTCCTAGGCACCATATACTAAAAATTAGAACATGCACGAGTTAAAGGAGGAATAGTCATACAACTAGCTCTATTGTATGATCTATATCATCAAAGAAGGGTGACATTCCTAAATGCCCAAATAGCTTCCTAATTATAGATATGGTCGACAACACACCGATAAGAAGGACTACAAGACACAGTTCCGAGACATCCTAGGACACTTTAAAACCTGACTCTGATACCAAGCTTGTCATGCCCCAACCTCGGGGTGCGCGACTGGCGCTCAACCGAGATACCCCAGTCAAGCAAGCCTATTCAATGCCTTCTACCCAAACTTACCCATGAATAAAGTAAAGGAGTATTACATTAATTAGGCAATGAGAAGATCACGTGAGTTACACCATTTCATTACCATTAGTTACTTCATTTATAATTCCCACAATACATTACACCTTCATAGGGTCATCCCAGTATTTCGCTAAGTGTTCAGTAAGTGCACAGCCATCGGGGCCCAGTCAGCAGCAGCGAAGCCGTTTTAGGCCCAGCCAGGGCAACGGTGGATCCTACCAGCAGGGTCGATCTGGTGGGAGATTTCAGCAGTATTGGAGGCCCCCATGCCCTAGGTGCGGGAAGATGCACTTTGGGGCATGATACAAGGACCAACCCATATGCTACAGGTGTGGAATTAGGGGTCATATTCAGAGGGATTATTGTTTGTCTCACCAGAGCATGGGAAGGGGTACATCACAGCCAGCCAGTTCTGCAGCTACTACATCCGCAGTACCTCCTCCAGCTCAAGGCACCCCAGCAACTGCAGGGCGTGGTGCAGCTAGGAGTGGCGCACAGTGTTCGGGAGGACCCAACCGTTTCTATGTAATGAGGGGTCACCAGAGTTCAGAGGCTTCTCCAGATATTGTCACAAGTATATTGACTGTCCAATCTCATGATGTGTATGCTCTTATTGATCCCGGTTCCACTTTGTTCTATGTTACTCCCTATGTTGCTACGGGATTTTTGGATAGAACTGGAACAACTCCATGAGCCGTTCTCTGTATCTAGTCTGGTTAGTGAGTCTATTGTGGCCGCACAGGTTTATAGGGATTGTGTTGTCACGGTGCGTGGTCAGGACACCATGGCCAATATCATTGAATTGGGAATGGTTGATTTTGATGTAATAATGAGAATGGATTGGCTTTATTCATATTTTGCCAAACTTGACTGTCGAACCAGAACCGCTAGGCTTGAATTTCCAAATGAGTAGTGATTGAATGAAAGGGGGATAATGTGGTACCGAATGGTAGGTTTATTTCTTACCTTAAGGCCACGAAGATGATTAACAAAGGGTGTATCTACCATTTGGTCTGGGTTACGAACACCGATGTTGAGGCACTTACACTTAAGTCTGTGCCGGTTGTGAATGGATTTTCAAAGGTCTTTCCGGATGAGTTCTCTGGGATCCCGCCAGACAGAGAGATTGATTTTGGTATTGATGTGATGCCAGGCACGTAGCCTATATCCATTCCACCCTATAGAATGGCACCGGCAGAATTGAATGAGCTAAAGGAATAATTGGATGATTTGTTAGAGAAGGGCTTCATCCGTCCGAGTGTGTCGCCTTGGGCGCACCGGTTCTATTTGTATGAAATAAAGATAAGTCGCTAAGAATGTGTATTGACTATCGGCAGATCAACAAGGTTACAATAAAAAATAAGTACCCACTACCAAGAATAGATGACTTGTTTGATTAATTGCAGGGTGCTAATTACTTCTCCAATATCGATTTAAGATCCGGGTATCAGCAATTGAAGATCATGGAGCGGGATATTCTGAAAAGATCTTTCAGGACCCGTATGGGCACTTTGAATTTTTGGTGATGTCTTTTGGACTAACAAATGCCCCGGCGACTTTCATGGATCGTATGAACCTAGTTTTCAAGTGTTTTCTTGACTCATTCGTGATAGTGTTTATTGACGATAATCCTTGTATATTCACGAAGTCGAGAGGACCATGCCGATCATCTCAGGAAGGTTCTACAGACCCTATATCTGTACAAGTTGTATGTGAAGTTTTCAAAATGTGAATTTTGGCTTGAATCTGCCAGGTTCTTGGGTCATGTCGTGTCTAGAGAAGGAATAGAAGTGGATCCTCAAAAGATTGCAGCTGTGAAGAATTGGCCTAGACCTACTACCCCAATAGAGATTCGCAGTTTCTTAGGCCTAGCTAGGTATTAGAGGAAGTTTGTGTAGGGGACTCTTGCCTCTCCGTTGATTAAATTGACGCAGAAGGCAGTTAAGTTACAATGGTCAGATGCTTGTGAAAGAAGCTTCTAGGAGTTGAAATAAAGATTGACTACGACACCGGTGTTGACCCTAACAGAGGGTACAAATGGGTTTGTGGTATATTGTGATGCTTCAAGAATTGGACTTGGGTGTGTATTAATGCAACATGGCAAGGTGATAGCGTATGCTTCTAGGCAACTCAAGAATCATGAAAAGAACTATCTAACACATGACTTAGAGCTTGCAGCGGTGGTCTTTGCGTTGAAGATTTGGCGTCATTATTTGTATGGGGTCTATGTGGATATATTCACGGACCATAAGTGCCTTCAATATATGGCTTGAATTACTCAAGGACTATGACATCGATATTCTATATCATTCGGGGAAGGCTAATGTTATAGCAGATGCTCTTAGCCCGAAATCTATGGGTAGTTTGTCTCACTTAGAGGCATATCAAAGGCCGTTGGCCAAGGAGGTACATCGGGTGGCTAGTTTGGGAGTTCGTCTTGCAGACTATAGTGAAGGAGGGGTGATTGTGCAAAATTGGGCTGTATCGTCGCTTGTGATGGAAGTCAAGGAGAAGCAATACAATGATCCATTATTTGTACAATTGAAGGAGGGGATTCATAAACATAAGACCATGGCCTTTTCTCTTGGCATAGAGGATGGAACACTAAGGTACCAAGGGCGATTATGTGTTCCAAATGTGGATCGTCTCCGGGAAAGAATCATGACGAAGGCTCACACTTCTAGGTATTCCATGAACCTGAGCTCTACAAAGATGTACCATGATCTTAAGAAAGTCTACTGGTGGAATGATATGAAGAGGAATGTAGCAAACTTTGTGGCAAGATATCTAAATTGTCAGCAAGTGAAGGCTGAACACCAAAGGCCCGGTGGGTTGGAACAGAACATAGAAACTCTGATGTGTAAATGGGAGGTGATCAATATGGAATTTGTGGTAGGACTACCTCTTACCCCTCGCAACTTCGACTCTATTTGGGTAATTGTGGATCGACTCACGAAATTAGCTCATTTCTTACCTGTTAAGGCTACTGACACAGCGAAACAATATGCTCAGTTCTACATCAAGGAAATCATCAGGCTGCATGGCACTCCAGTTTCCATCATTTCTGATCGGGGGCACAGTTCACAGCTAACGTTTGGAAGACATTTCAGTAAGGGTTGGGTATTCAGGTAAATCTTATTACAACTTTCCATCCACAAACCAACGGGCAGGCAGAGCGGACTATTCAAACGATCGAGGATATGTTGAGAACTTGTGTTCTTGACTTCAAAGGTAGCTGGGATAATCATTTGTCACTCATAGAGTTTGCCTACAACAACAGTTACCATGCTAGCATGCAGATGGAACCGTTCGAGGCTTCATATGGTAGGAGATGTAGATCTCTCATTGGGTGGTTCGATATTGGGGAAGCAGAATTGATAGGGCCGGACCTCGTGCATCAGGCTATGGATAAGGTTAAGATCATTACAGAACAGTTGAAAACTGCCCAGAGTTGTCAGAAGTCCTATTCGGATGTGCGTCACAGGGATTTGGAGTTCAAAGAAGATGATTGGGTATTCTTCATGGTTTCCCCTATGAAGGGAGTAATGCGGTTTGGTAAGAAAGGGAAATTGAGTTCGAGGTATGTCGGGCCGTACAGAATATTTCAGGGGATTGGCCAAGTGGCTTACAGGCTAGAACTACCTCCAGAGATGTCTTTAGTGTACCCGATGTTCTACGTATCCATGTTGAAGAAGGTGGTTGGAGATCCATCACTTATTTTTATGGTTGAGACTATCGAGGTTAATGAAGAATTGACTTATGAAGAAATTCTAGTTGCTATTCTTGATAGGCAAGTTCGAAAGTTAAGGAATAAAGAGATTGCCTCCGTGAAAGTGTTATGGCGAAACCAACAAGTCGAAGAGGCCACCTGGAGGCCGAGGAAGAAATACCCTCATTTGTTTGAATAGTCATGTATTTATAAAGTTACATTCTATAAAAATGTTAAGATCTTACCTTCTATGAATTATGTATCATTTGTATAGTTGATATTGGGGGTGTTCCCTTTTGGTTATATACTGCTTGTACGGCAATGGTTGCCATTGTGTTTACGATATATTGCGTCATTGGTTTATGTATATGTTGTTAGGGTTAGTTTCTGGGATTCTCTGACAGGTGGATAGGCCCAGTTACAGGGGAAACTCTGGCAAAAATATTTGAAATTTCGGGAGTTAGTTAAACGTTGGAACTGTTGATGTGTTATAGCAGTTGAGTCACGTTGGTTTCTAATGGCGAATTTTGTCCGTCCTCAATGACGAATGATCTTAAGCGGGGGAGGATGTAAGGACCTTTAAAATTTTACCTAAGACCCGGGGTTTTGTGGTTCGTACTTTTTGGGTTGAACAGTGCATTGGGGAGTTGAAGAAAAATGTTTGAAATACAGGGTGCATTTTGCTGTCCATTATGCGGTCACAGAACTGATCTGTGGACCGCATATCTGCCGCAGACCGAGGCAGAAGATTGGGCAATTTTGTTTGGACCATTATGCGACCGCATAATCATTTTGCGGGCCGCATAACCCCTTGTAGAACCAACACCAAAAATATTCTGGAGGAAAGTTCTGCGGCGCATTAAGTGACCGTAGAATAGGTCTACGGACTGCAGACCGGTCGCAGAGTGAGGCAAGGATGCCCAATTTAGAAGGGCCATTATACGGTCCATTTTGCACACCGCAGAAGCGTTATGCGGTCGTATATGCGACCACAAACCTGCATCGGGGCTTCATTTGTTCTAATTTTTGAACCCAGCCCCATTCTTATAAAATAGCCTCGGGGATCATTGTAAAAGGGAAAAACATATATTTCTAGAGAGAAGGAGTGCCATAGGGTGAGAGGGGGAATTCTTTCTCAAAGTTGAAGCATGTTTAAGAAGAATTCACTAGGTCGTCATCCTAGAGGTAAGATTCTACTCCATATCCCTAACTTTCGTGATTTTAATTGAAAATAGGTAATAGGACAAAGAATTCTTGGGTATGGGAGTTGTTTATTTTACATGCATGTACCATCAAGGGTAGTGAGAAGATTGTTGAGCCTTTTTGGGTGAACTTTGGGTAGTGGGGTGAAAGAGTCCGCAATAGAAGAACCTTGAAACCTTAATGCTCACCTAGTGTTTGATAAAATGCTCAAGTGAGCTGGAACTATGAACTCCTTCCTAATTTGTATTCAATTTTGCTATATCTCTAAATAGATCGAAGTGGCTAAGATTTTTGAAACATTGTAGTAATTTAAAAAGCTCTAGGTAATGTATGTTGGCCAAACTCTTCTATTCGAATTGAACCCCGCAATATTCTTGTAGGTCCCGTGTTGCTCATTATAAATTGATTATTTCGAATAAGCCTTGTGTCGAAAGATATATGCATTCAATTGTATTCCAAATGTTCTTGTTATGTTGAGTTAAAACTCGAGAAGGTGATTAAGCATTGGCTATGTGTTATTACATTATGATTTAAAAACGTGATTTTAATGAAAGATATCATGTCAATTGTGTAAGAAGTCACATGTTCCTAAGACCTTAAATTGCTCAAATATGTGTGTAAAGTCTAAATTTTAAAGGCCTTGTTGTTGATTATCCATGCTAATGTTTGAAAGAGAAATAGTGAGCATGAATTATGAAGTATGGCCAACGTGCCAAGGATGATATTGCGTTATAGCCAATAAAATGAATGGCATGTAAAAGAATATGAAATGAATGGTAAATACTTTTATTAATAAATGTCTTGGGAGTATCGTTTAGCCACCGAAGAAGGGTAGGTCGGAAAAACCTAACCCCGAAACTAAATGTGCCGGTATAGGAGTGATTGACGGGTAAATTCCTGTGTTAATGTGAAGAGACTGTTTCCCCTTATATGGGATGAGATTGGTGTGTTGATATGATTCCTCTTAAATGGGATGAGATTATTGCTAGCGAAATGTGATGTGATGTCGACCCACACGGCATTGTGGCAAGACGGCTTAGTCGATCAGGCTAAGATCGAACGCCATGTCGTGCACATGAATCAACCGGTCAGATTAGCCGGTCAGGCTGAGATTGGACTTCGTGCTAAACCATGGTGGTGTATCGGTGCTATAGATATGGATTGGCTATCACCATGTTACGCTATTCTAGATTATCACGCTAAGACCATGATATTGGCGATGCCAGGGCTGCCTAGGGTTGAGTGGAGAGGTTCCTTGTATTATGTTCCCAGTAGAATGATTTCATATTTTAAGTTTCAGTGGATGGTTGACAAGGGATGTCTGGCCTATTTGGCCTTCGTGCGGGATGTTAGTGCTGATACTCTTACTATTGAGTCTGTTCTAGTAGTGAGAGACTTTCCTGATGTGTTTCCTGTAGATCTGCTAGGCATGCCAACCGGCATGGACATTGATTTTGGTATTTATCTAGTGACAGGCACTCATCCCATCTCTATTCCACTGTATCGCATGGTTACAGTGGAATTGAAAGAGTTAAAGGAACAACTTCATGAGTTACTTGACAAGGGTTTCATCAAGCCTAGTGTGTTTCCTTGGGGCGTGTTGGTTCTATTTGTTAAGAAGAAGGATGGTACTATATAGGTGTGCATTGATTACGAGCAGTTGAACAAAGTTAAAATTAAGAACAAATACCCATTGCCGCACATTGTTGACTTATTTGATCAGCTTTAGGGTGATAAAGTGTTCTCTCAGATTTCTTTGAGGTCAGGGTATCATCAGGTGAAGATTCAGGATTCTGATATTTTAAAGATGGCATTTAGGACCCGCTATGGTCACTACGAGTTTCTTATGATGTCATTTGGGCTGATCAATGCCCCAGCAACCTTTATGAATTTGATTAATAGTGTATTCCAGCCATATCTTTATTTTTTGGTCATAGTATTCATTGATGATATATTGGTGTACTCACACCACCAGGAGGAGCATGAGCAGCATCTGAGGATTGTACTCTTGACTTTGAGGGAGAAGAAGCTATATGCTAAATTCTCCAAGTGTGAGTTCTGGATTGATTCGATGGCGTTCTTGGACCACAGGGTGTCTAGTGAAGGGATCAAGGTAGATCTGAAGATTATTGAGGCAGGTTAGAGTTGGTCAGAGTTAGCTACATAGATTTGGAGCTTCCTTGGTTTGGCAGGTTATTATCGTCGCTTTGTAGAGGGTTTCTCATCTATTGCTGCATCTTTAACTAAATTGACCCAAAAGGGTGCCCTATTTAGGTGGTATGATGAGTTTGAGGAGAGCATTCAAAAGCTCAAGACTGCCTTGACCACAACCCCAGTTCTAGTTTTGTCGTTGGCATCAAGTTCTCATATAATTTATTGTGATGCTTCACGTGTTGGCATCGGGTGTGTCTTGATGTAGGAAGGTAGGGTGATTGCTTATGCTTCGCGTTAGCTGAAGCCCTATTAGAAGAACTACCCCATTCAAGAGTTAGAGTTGGCAGCCATTGTTCACGCATTGAAGATTTGGAGGCACTATCTCTACAGGCTGTCTTGTGAGGTATTCACAGATTATAGGAGTCTTCATCACTTGTTTAAGCAAAAAGATCTAAACCTGAGGCAATGGAGGTGGTTATAGCTGTTAAAAGACTATGATATCACCATTTTGTATCATCCCGGGAAGGCCAACGTGGTGGCCGATGCCTTGAGTAGAAAGGCTAAGTGTATGGGTTGCCTTGCATATATTCCAGTCGGTGAGAGGCCTCTAGCATTGGATGTTCAGGCTTTGGACAATTATTTCTTGAGCTTAGATGTTTCGGAGCCTAGTTGGGGTCTTGCTTGTATGGTTTCTTGTTCTTCTTCGTATGAGCGCATCATTACGACGACCCCCATTTGCTTTTGCTTAAGGACACGATGTAGCACAATGATGCCAATCAGGTATCTATTGGAGATGACGGGGTGTTTTGGATGTAGGGTCGGATTTGTGTGCCCAATGTGGAAACACGAGTTAATTATTGAGGAGGCCTACAGTTTGCAGTATCCCATTCATCTGGGTGCCGCTAAGAAGTATCAGGATTTGAGGCAGCACTATTGGTGAAGAAGAATGAATAAAGATATAGTGGAGTATGTGTCTCGGTGCTTGAACTATCAGCAGGTGAAGTACGAGCATCAGAGGCTGGGCGATTTTCTTTAGAGACATAAGATTCTCGAGTGGAAATGGGAGCGGGTTACCATGGATTTCGTTTTTGGGCTCCCCTGGACTTTGAAGAAATTTTATGTAGTGTGGGTTATTTTGGATACACTGACCAAGTCCGCCCACTTCATTCTGGTTGTGACTACCTATTCTTCAAAGCATCTGGCTCAAATCTATATATGTGAGAGTGTTTGTCTTAGTGGTATGCCGGTGTCTATTATCTCTGATCGAGGTACATAGTTCATATTGCATTTTTGTAGAGCTGTGTTGCATGCGTTAGGTACATGGGTTGAGTTGAGTACAACATTCCACACCCAGATGAATGGACAGTCCAAGCTCACCATTTAAATATTGGAAGATATGCTACGAGCTTGTGTTCGGGATTTTGGGGGTTCATGGGATCAGCTCTTGCTGCTTGCAGAGTTTGCCTACACCAACAGCTACCAATCGAGTATTTAGATGGCTCCTTATGAGGCCTTATATGGTAGGCAGTGTTGTTCTCTACTTGGTTGGTTAGAGCCGAAAGAGGCTAGGTTGTTGGGCATTGATTTAGTTCAGGATGCCTTGGAGAATTTCAAGTTGATTTAGGATCGACTTCGTACAACGTAGTCTAGGCAGAAGAGTTATGCTGATCGGAGAGTTTGTGATGTTGCATATATGGTGTGTGAGAAGGTGTTACTTAGAGTCTCGCCTAGAAGGGTGTGCTGAGGTTTGGGAAAAATGGCAATTTGAGCCCTCGGTATATTGGTCCTTTTGAGGTGCTTGAGAGGATTGGAGAGTTGGCCTACAATCTTGCATTGCCACCTAGTCTATTGGGTGTTCACCCCGTGTTTCATGTTTCTATGCTCCGGAAGTAATTGGTGAGCCATCACATGTTTTGGATTTTAGCACGGTTCAGTGAGATAGGGATTAGACTAATAATGTAGAGCCGGTGGCCTTTTTAGATCGGCAGGTTCGAAAGTTGAGACCAAAGAATATTGTATTAGTGAAAGTTTAATATAGAGGACAGATGGTCAAGGAGGATACTTAGGTGACCGAGTGAGAGGTGCCGAGTAGTTATCCACACTTATTTGAGACTCCATTTATGATTCTAGACCTGTTCGAGGATGAACGTTTGTTTAAGAGATGGAGAATGTAACGACCCGGCCGTCATTTTGAGTTTAGTATCCCCTTCCCCTAATTATTGCTTCTTCTATATTCATTTGTTGTTATGTGACTTGCTGGGCTGGTTGGTTTTGTTCCGAGGGTGTTTTGGAGTGAATTGGGGCATTTAGTATCAAAGTTGGAAGCTTAAGTTGGAAGAGTTAACCAGAGTTTGACTTTTGTGTGAACGACTCTGAAATTGAGTTTTGATGGTTCTGATAGCTTCGTATGGTGAGACATAGGTATATGTCTAGATTTGGCTTTGGAGTTCCGTAGGTTTATTTGGAGCATTTTGACGAAAATTAGAAAGATGATGATTTGGAAGGTTGAGAGGTCGAGAGTTGACTTTGTTATATCGGGTTCGGATATTTGTTTCGGAATTTGTAATATGTCTGTTGTATAATTTATAACTTGTGTGCAAAATTTGAGGTCAATCGGAGTTGGTATGATATGATTTGGCATTAGTTTTAGAAGTTGGAAGTTCATTATTTTATTAGACTTGGATCAATGTGCGATTTATGGTTTTAGCATTGTTTGATGTGAATTGAGGCTTTGACTAAGTTTGTATCGTATTTTAGGATATATTTGTATGTTTAGATAGTCCTGAGGGCCTCAATTGAGGTTCGGATTGAATTCAGATTAGTTTTGGACTTGGAGTGATTGCTGAAGGGAGCTGTGTTCTGGTGTGACCGCAGAAGCGGTAGGTCAGGGGCTTAAATGAAATGCGCGATTTTGTCCGCATAAACAGAAAAATGGGTTGCAGGTGCGAGATTGCTGGGCCAGTTATTAAAATTGAGGGTTTTCATTGTTTCCTCATTTTTGAAATTGTAGAATTCGGGCTAAGGCAATTTTTAGAAAATTTCTCATCCCAATTGAAGAGGTAAGTGATGTTTATTCGATTTTGGAATTAGATATTGAATACCCATTGATTATTCTGCTTTAATATTATGAATCTAAGATAGAATTTGGGGATTTTCCGACTATGTTATTGGAGAGTGAAATTTGATGATTTAAGGTCGATTTGTGGTTGGAATTGGATGATTTTTATATGGCTGGACTCGAAATTTAATGGGTGTTCAGAATTTGTGAATTTTTTAGGGTTCCGAGGTGCAAACTTGGGGTTGACTTTTTGATTTTACTTAAATATATTAGCTTTGTCTTTTTGAATCACATCCTATGGCTTTTGTTGATGGTATTGCGTTATTATGGCTAGATTCGGGTCATCCGTAGGTTGATACACGCGGGTAGGGCTTGTTAGAGGAGTGATATGACATTTTTTAGGTACGTATCTTATCTAAACTTGGTTGAGGCACTAGTTTACTAATTTATTTGTGATAAATACATGATATGAGTGGCGCATATGTGTGGGTAGAGCCCATATACATGCACTGGGGGTACTATTTGCATGCTCGTGGTAGTGCTTAGGCTATGACATGCCTTGAATTGATTGTTAAGCCTCAAGCTGAGATATTTCTCCTATTTGTACCCCTCTGTGAGCTATTTGTACCACATTTGAGATTTCATTGAGATTATTTTACCGATTGAACCTAATAAACTGCTATTGCATGATGAAATTGTCTATTTAGCTGTGATAGCACACATTGCGCATACCGACACTTTAGCATGTTAGTTATACCAGTCCAAGGGTGTGAAACTTGATAATCATTGATCATGTACATGTGTTATTGTATAATATTTTTCTGTGAGTTATGTAAGGCCATGTAAAATTTCGCCAAGGAATTCAAGGTTTCGTGGTGCCGAGGTAGGCTTACATGTTTGAGGATTGAAGAATGCACTGAGGAGTTGTTTGAAATTTTTGGCTGAAGAAGACAATTCTGCGGTCAGTTTCGCGACCGCAGAACCATTTCGCGGGCCGCATAATCATCGCGGAGTTTATTAAAAGCCCTTGAAGCTCATTTTGAGCAAACATATGATATTTTTAGAGAAAAGTGAGAGTGTTCTAGAGAGGCATGAGGAAGCCCCAAGTGTGTTGTTCATAAATCCATGTCCAAGCTTTGAAATTCAACAAGGAAATCTCACAAGATCTTCACCCAAGAGGTAAGGTTCTAACCCTAGTTTTCAATTTCGAGTTTTGGCAGAAGATGGGAAATTGGGAGTGTGATTCTTAGGTATGAGTATTTTTATTTATGCATGCATGTAAATATAAGGATGGTGGGAAGGTGATTGAGCTAATATGAGTAAACTCTTGGTATTGAATGGGTTGTGGAGTGAAGGAAATCTTGTAGAAGAACCTTGTGGTCAAATTTTCACACCTAGTGTTTGATAAAATGCTCAAATGAGCTGAAACCATGAATATCTTTCTAATTTGTGTACAATACTGTTATGTCTCTAAATAGATTGGGATTGCTAGGATTTCCGGAATGTTGTAGTAACTTAAGTAAAGCTCAAACAAGGTATGTTGGCTAAACTCTTCTCTTAGAATTGAACCCCACGATATCCTGGTAAATTCCGTGTTACTCATTATAAATTGATTATTCGAATAAGACTTGTGTCCAAAATATATATGCTCAATATGTTTTCCAAATATTCCTGTTATGTTATGTGCTATTTGAAAATATGCTCAAAGCATGGGTTGCATATCTAATTGTTATAACCTCAAGTCGTGATCCAAATGAAAGCTATTATGCCAAATTGTGTAAGAAATCTCAATGTGCTTAACATTCTTATTTGCTCACATGTGGACTTAAAGTCTTAAATAGAAATGCTTTGTTGTTGATGATCCGTGATGATGTTTGAAAGTGAAATAAATGAGTATGAGATGTAGAAATATGGCCATCGTGCCAAGAATGAGAATTACATTTGTGGCCAATAGTGTCAATGAAATGAAAGAATGTGTGAAACATTATGAGATGAGTTTTGACTCCTTTATGTAATAATGTCATTAATGTCCTATGATCATCCATGGCTAGTACAAGTAAGTGATAGTATGAACATGAACTATGGCAGTTTGCAAAAATGAGAATCATGAGGCATTGTATGTTCCAATGGTTTCAACTATAGTTGTATGCTTATGAAATAATGAATGTAAATGACTTCGATGTTAAGTCACCGAGAATCATGAACTTAGCTAGTGACCTTAAGATGACAGGGAGGTATATAATGAGGTGGAAAAGAGACATCTTATGCTAAATGATGATGAACCTTAAGAAAAGAAATTGGGTCCAGGCACCATTGAAATCTACTTAGTGATTTACCATGCATGTGTTAATGTAATAAGTTGTGTTTCTCCATGATGAGCATGAACATGAAGTATTCCAATGATCTAGGAACTTACGACCTTAACGGTAATGTTAATCATATCGCTTGAGTGTAAATAGGGTCGTGTGGATGATGGTATAATATGTGAATCCTATGGACGGTCCATGAAACATATAGGTGTATAATATGAATGAATGCCTATGGACGGTCTATGAAATGCATAGGTGTATAATATGAATAAATCCCTATGGATGATTTATGAAACGCATATATGTGTAATATGAATGAAACCCTATGGACGGTCTATGAAACGCATAGGTGTATACTATAATATGTGTACCCTATGGACGGTCTGGTGAGACGCTTAGGCAACACGAACAATAGGTGCCACTTTTATTGCCCTTGTTTGTACATGTTGGTACTTTTACATTATATTTTGTATCCCACGCATAGTTCATGGGGCACGCTTGATCCTAAAAGAAGTTCAGAATGAAGTAAGTATAATAAGACTTTACATGTGATGATATGGGTCATTTCGTAGTTTCTGGACGTAAATTATTTGCCTCTTATTTGAGTTACCGTATTTCCATATGTTGTTCTGTCTGCCTTACATACGAGTACTATTCCACATATACTCACGTCCCTTTTGTCAGGGGCGCTGCATCTTTTATTGGATGCAAATGGTTCCATAGCATGCGACATCGATCAGTGATAGCAGTACATCCTCCTCTCAGCTGACTTGGTGAGCCCCACTTCATATTGGGGTCATGTATCTTTTGTTTCTCATGTATTGTGTTTTGAGGTATAGTCGGGGCCTTGTTGCCGACACTATCCTAGTACTCTTTTGTACCCGTTAGAGGCCCCGTAGACATGGTGTGGGTTATACGTTAGTATTGGGATGGTCAAACTAATGATGTTGTAATTTTATCACATGTTCCACTTCTAAACTACGGATATGTAATGTCATATTTTGGGGACTTATAAATGAAGTTGCTAATAGTAATGGATTGGTATTGTATACATGATCTCCTTATTCTATAATTAATAAAAATACATCTTCTCGTTATTCATGGGTGAGTTTGGGTAGAAGGAAATCTAGCAGGCTTTCTCGGTAGGTTTATCCCAGTTGAGCGTCGGTCACGCTCCCTGAGGTTGGGGCGTGAAGAGTTATGACCTGTACAGGTAGCTTGTGTCCACATCGGGCAGTTTTTGATTGTTGGCACGTGAGTTGTCCATGCGGTTGATGTTATTGGCACGTGAGTTTTACGTGCAGCACGTGAGTTGTCCGTGCGGATCTAGATATTGTTATTACTAGCACGTGAGTTGTCCGTGCAACACGTGAGTTGTCTGTGTGGTTGATACTATTAGCACGTGAGTTGTTCGTGCATCACTTGAGTTGTCCGTGCAGCGTGTGGATATGGATCCATCCCCCTAGGGTCGCCCTCTCATGTTTCTCGCTTGATGGTGTACACGCGGTTATTGAGGAAAATTGATCAGTGGTTTGGTACGGATATGGTAACGTTGAGGAAAGTCCTGGCTGGTGTTATTTTGGAATTTGCATTTCATCTTTGCTTGCAATTTCCATGGTTAATTACCTGAGTTACTTGCATATCATTTTTATATGTTGCATCATTTGTTACAGAGAGCTTGAGTCATTGCACACACACACGCACACACAGGGTTCTTTCTATGCTTTATGACATGATTATATCATTGTTCTGTACATGTTAAATTGGTGAAATTGTACAGGTTATAGTAGGTATCATTTATAATTCTTGCACCTTTTACCTAGCCGAGGTTAGTTACTATACTTATTGAGTATATTAGGTCTGTTGCAATCATACTATACTCTACACTTAATTGCGCAGATCCAGGTGTTGGTACAAGTTATCAGTAGCAGCATTGCTTGTTGAACTGAGTTTTGGAAGACTAGGTAGAGCTGCATTTTCTTCTTGCGGGCTTGGCTTGTCTTTTCTTATGTACTGTTGTTTTCAGTTTAGACAATATCGTTATATAGATTTCATACTTGTATTCTGTTGTAGAGCTCATGACTCCGTATATACCAGTTTCTGGGGGATTTATCTTGTATTAGCGGTATTTTATTACATTGATATGTCAGACTTATGCTATATATATATATATATATATATATATATATATATATATATATATATATATATATATATTTTTCCGTTATTTTGGTTCTTTATAATTATTTTCGTCTTACCACCTAGCAAGTGTGTTATGTGCCATCACGACGAGTTGGGATTTTGGGCCGTGACAATCATAAATAAAAATTGAGCATAACTAAAATCAAAACACTGAAAATAATCAACTTGGGGTGTTTTAAAGATTTGTTGATACCTTAGCTTTATCTGAAATCTAATAAGAAACAAGACCACTCCATTGATCCCCCGGTATTTGACTTGGTCTATTTTTTAGCAAAGCGTCTTTAGTCTTATATTTTCGCATATACTCACCTTTTAAATCGCACTTGTAATCTTTCTATTTCTTTCCTAGTGACTTTAAGACATAAGCTGTAACGACCCGGCCAGACATTTTGAATATTTTATCCTCGTTCCCCTATTTATTATCTCCTCTATGTTCAATTGGGGTTATGTGACTAGTTGGTTTGGTGTCGGGTGAGTTTAGGAATGAATTGGGACACTTAGTCCCAAAGTTTGAGGCTTAAGTTGAAAGAGTTGACCAGAGTTTGACTTTTGTGCAGACGACTTCAAAATGGAATGTTGATTTTTCTGATAGCTTTGTATGGTGATTTTGGACTTAGGTGTATGTCGTATAATGATTTGAAGGTCTGTAGGTCGTTTTGGCTTGAATTGGCGAAAGTTGGAAAGTTGAAAGTTTGGAAGGTTAAAAAGTTTGACTGAGAGTTGACTTTGTCGATATCGGGGTTGGATTTAGGTTCCAAATGAATAGGTTCGTTGTGTTATTTATGACTCGTGTGCAAAATTTGAGGTCAATCGGAGTAGGTTTGATATGATTCGGCATTGATTTTAGAAGTGGGAAGTTCATTAATTTCATTAAGCTTGAATTGGGGTGCGATTCGTAATTTTGATGTTGTTTGGTGCGAGTTGGGGCTTCGACTAAGTTTGTGTCATGTTTTAGGATGTGTTGGTATATTTGGATGAGGTCTAGGGGGCCCGGGTATGATTCAGATTCATATCGGATTGAGTATGGACTTAAGGAAATTGCTTAAGCTTAAAGCTTCTGGTGTGATCACAGCTGCGTGGTTTTGGCCGCAGGTGTGAGACCACAGAAGCGGCCATGGGGTTCGCAGAAGAGGTTTAGGCATTGGTTGACTATGTCCGCAAGTGCGGACAGGAGTGCGCAGATGCGCAACTGCAGGAGTGAGAATTGTCCCGCAGATGCGGAATATTGACTTTGGGCGGGAGATCGAAGGTATGCAGTAGGTCTGCAGAAGCAGAAGTGCAGGTGCGCTCTTTGTGCCACAAAAGTGGAAGTCTAACCAGCTGTAAACACACACTTAATTTATTCTCGCTAATCAAATATAGTATAGTATAATATCGTATCCACAGAGATTGGATTTAAAAAGTATTCTTGTAGTTTCTAGCTTGATTGCTATCCAAGATGATCAACACTTGAGATTTATATGACTTCTAACTAAAATTAACTAAGAGTCTAAAGCTATTGACTAATGACAATCGAAACAAAGACAAGCAAGAAAGTTATCAGTAGGAGAAAATAGGGGTTGATAAGATAGGTGCAAGATAATTGTTTAGGATTTAACTCTAGATAATTCACTTCTAATGTTCAAGTAAGTCTCTCCAATTCACTCAATTATTAGTTCAAACGTTCAGCAAAAACTCCTCTCTCTATTAAGTCTTAACTTCATAAGATGAACCAATTTAAGCACGTGAAGATATGCAAGAATGCGTAGTGGATTGGTCTTTAGGAAAACCTCTTTCTATTATTCTCCTAACTAGGGTTAATAAATAATTCAACTAGTCTTTTTCGATTACTAAGAAGAATTAATGAACTCAACAAAAAATATAATGCAAAGATATCACAAGTTATGCCTCTCTCGATTACATGAACAAGTGAATATAGATGCAACAATTAACTCATCCAAAACGATTAAATGCATAAAACTAGAGTTATAATCCACAAACAATCATCAAAATACCAAATCCATCAAACCCTGAATGGAACTACTCGATAGATATGGAGCAATTCATCAAAGATAAAATTAAACTATAGGAAAACATAAATTCAATCCAAACTCGGGTCTTGAGTGAGGAAGGAACGATGAAATCCTTGTGCTCGTATTCTTCCAACTCCTCCTTAGCCTCCTTAGGTCGAATATGTGTCAAGAGTCCAGACAATAACGTTTTCCATGTATTTATACCAAGTAGTGTCGTGCCTAGAGAAATCACCTTCTCTTATCCGAAATTGGATTTTCACTCTATAAAAATTGCACAGGCGCGCCGCACCGCGCGGGGCATTAGTGGGAAAATCCAGAGAGCTAGATCTGACAGGCAACAGAGAATTGCACAACTGCGGTGCCCCACGCACCGCGGCAGTGAAGATTTCTTATAGTACGGATTTTTCTTGCGTTTTGACGTCCAGACTTGGTCCTCGACCCCCGAACACGATCCCGACTTAATCGTTTGGGCTTTTACTCAGACTTTTAAGCTCCAAATCACTCGAATTCATTCCATAACATCTACCTAGCTCGGAATCACTCTTACAAGGCATAAAACACAAAATAAGTGCAGAACACTATCAATTAAAGCTCAAAACGAATAAAGTGCAGTAAATTAGAGTGCAATAAGTGACTAAAACACGTAATTATAGCCTACCATAAACACCCCACACTTAAACCATTGCTCGTCCTCGAGCAATCAAACTACACTTCATATAGACACGACCTTTTTCAACAACTCTCATAACTCATCATACCAAGAATATTTCAAATGGAATAAGAACAATACCGTAACATCCTCGCCTCAAGAATTGACTCAAAAGCACCACGCATTATTTATAAAATGTTCACTTACTCTAACACAGAGGTCAAGCATTACCTTTCCTTCATGAGTCAAGTACCCTCACACAATAATAGAGAGTAGTTCCATACATAATGAAATTTAAGAACAATTAGGAACTCAAGATAGACAGAATTCACTCACTCTCAGAAACAACATTCATATGCCACAAAAGACGTACCATAGGCTTGCCTTTCGTGTACTACTCTATTAATTGAGCTCATTCAATCAAGGATCAAGTAAGACTTTAATTGGTTGTAATGTAGGTTGCGGGATGGGTAGGATACATTTGGATATAAGAGTGACTACACCTCCCTACGCACTTTAATACATACAATAAACCATTCAAAACCCCACACGTATGTCAAACCATACCTCCACCTTCACATCAATATACATCAAATCCCTACTTCTTTAAGCACAATTAAATCAAGAGTCACCACTATCAAGGAATATTTTACACAACAATACAACTATATTTTTTTCTTTTTTTTTCAATTCAAGTGGCTCTTTCTTTTTCAAAATATTGCACTTTTCTTCTTAGTTCAATAGTTCCATTCTTAAGCCAAACCAACCACCCCACACTTCAACTTTTACAAAGTTCATAACAAATTCAAGTGTTCACGAGAGGTATAAGGTTCAAATAGATGGTCAATTCAAACAAATGGGTAAAGCTTGTAATGTGGTTGCCAAAGAAATAGGATTACATGCTCAAAGGTGTTAACTACGATACATAACAATTAGGTGGGCAAAAGTATATATCTGGCTCAACGAAGAAATGCCTATATCACTTCAAGACTGAACAAAACTACTATTTCGCTTTGTAAACACACGGGGAAAGTTCTAGACATCAAATGCAATGCATAAAATAACACAAAACTTCACACCCACATGGCACATAACTCACTCAGGATAGGACTATCAAAACACTCTAGTCAAAGCAGTTAAGAAAAGTTAAGATCATACAATTTACGGTACTTATACAAGAGTCAAAAACTGCGCCTAAGCGTCACAACTAAAGCACTCACTATTCTCAAGGTATAATATAGTCAAGAGATATTGCCTTCCATTCAAATCATAGCACAATGTTTCCTACTCCTAACAAAAATAAAAACTAACTACACCCAGTTCAAACAAAATATTTGGAAAAGAACCGCGGCACAAAGAAAAACCAAGGGGGAAATATTACACTACCTAACAAAAGAAAATCTTTTTGTCTTTTTCTTTCGACTTTAATCCCTCAAAAAACCTATTGAATGATATCCATCGTCAGGAAAAATCAAAGTTTTTTCAATTTTTATGGTTTTTTCAATTATTTTCTCTCTCTAACTACTACAACTAACAAAACTAACACATATACATACAATATAAAATTATCCCCCACGACACACTTTGTGGAATGTCCCCATGACACATAATTAAAAAGCATAAGGTAAAGGAAACTTTCCTGGACATCTAGTTGGGTTCTCAGTCGAAGTAGAGCTCTATTCCTCGCGCCCGAACTAATGCACACATCCATGCAAACAGCTTCTTCTCAGCCTTTTTGGGCTACACCCCACATTTATCTTTCTCACTCAGTGCATCCTTCTCTTTCGAGCCCTTCACTTTCCACACAACATTTTCAGCTGGGTTGTCCTTTTGTGCCCCCTTTGCTACATTCATCTCAAAAGTCATCATCTCCTCACCCACTTTAACCATGATTTTTCTTTCGTATATATCTAGTATAGCTCTTCCCGTCGCTAAGAATGGTCTTCCTAGGATGAGGGGGATATCCTTGTTTTCTTCCATATTCACCACTATAAAATCCATAGGAAATACAAACTTATCCACCCGAACTAACACATCTTCCACTATCCCCTAGGGTATTAAAGTTGTTTGGTCTGCCAGCTGCAAAGATATGGGTGCAGACCTTGTCTCTCCAATCTCCTTCTCAATTTCCTGTAAATAGATAGAGGCATTAAATTAATTGAGGCACCAGAATCATATAATGACTTATCAAAATGAATATTTCATACAGAGCAAGGTATAGTAAAACTCCTTGGATCTCCACACTTTTGTGGGAGTTTGTTTTGCAATATCGCATTGCAATGCTCTGTGAGCTTGACCATTGAGGTCTCCTCAATTTTTCTCTTCTTTGCAAGGATCTCCTTCAAGAATTTGGCATAAGTAGGCATTGTGAGAGAACTTATGTGAATGGTAAGTTTACATGAACTCGTTTCAACACATCCAGAACTCTCCCAAATTGCTTGTCCGGCTTTTCTCTATATAGCTTTTGGGGGAAAGGTAAAGCAGGCATGTGCTCGCTCTCATTATGTTCCTCCCTTCTTGATTTTTCTTCCTTCTTCTTCTTCTTCTTCTTCTTCTTCTTCTTCTTCTCAGTTTTCATCGGTCCTTTCTTCTTCTTATCAGCACCACCCTTCAGTTGCTCTACACTTTCTTTTTCAAGTATCACATCTTTTTGTAATGGGGCGGGATCTTTTAACACTTGCCCACTTCTCAGAGTTAATTTATTCACTGTTTCTTTGGGATTTCTTTTAGTATCCACCAGTAGAGTTCTTGGAGCCCTATCAGATAATATTATTGCAATCTGTCCCACTTGTCTCTTCAAGTTTCGAAACCAGTGCCCAGTTCTTTGATAGCTGCTCCATGGGCGTCCAGCCTCTCATCTTTCTTGATAATGAAGGCCTTCATTAGATCCTCTAGACCAGACTGGATGGGTTGTTGAGGCTTAAATTGTTGACTCTGTTGATTTTGGTATGCTGGATATCCTTGTCCCTGAGGTCTAGAGTTATTTTGTTTCCAATCATTCACAACACTTCCAGGTGAACTCCATGAAAAATCAGGGTGTCTTTGACCCATTGCATTATAATTTCCCACAGTATTCACTTTCTCAGTTGAGGCTTAACACTCATGAGTAGGGTTTCCTCTTCCACATATATCACAAGCTGCGTGAGGCTTATTTTGTATCGAGGCTAAGGTAAACTTTCGTATTTCTTTAGCCATAGCATCAAATTGTACCTGCACAGATGTATTAGCATTAACTTGGTGAACACCAGTTGATCTTCTTCTTTTAGCACTCTCTGAGGGCCACCGATTTGCATCTTTAGATAACTCATCAAGAATTGTAACTATCTCCACTGGAGTTTACTTCATCAAAGGGCCTCCAACTACATTGCTTAATGTTCTATGCGAGGCCGGTGTCAATCCTTCCCAAACATCTTGGAGTTGTATCCAGAGTTCAATTCCGCTATATTGACACTTTCTAACTATCTCCTTAAATCTCTCACATGCTTCTAAAACAGTTTCCGACTCTTTCTGTTAGAAGTTATGGATTTCTCTTCTAATCTTGACCGTCTTAGCTGAGGAGAAATATTTATCAAGGAATTTTCTGGTCATCTCCTCCCAAGTTCTGATCGATCCACTGGGCAAACTTCAAAGCCACTCCTTAGCATCATCTTTAAGTGAAAAGGGGAATGCCCTTAAGTACATTGCATCTTGTGACACCCTATTGTATTGAAAGGTGTTCATAATCTCCTTGAAATCCATTAGATGGGTGTTTGGATTTTCGTTTGGCTTACCTCTGAAGACACAACAATTCTGAAGGGTTTGAAGCAACCCCTGCTTTAACTCGAAATTATTTGCAGCAATTGGAGGTGGTCTAACACTTGATAATCCTTGATTGTAGAAAGGTCTAGCATAATTGCCAAGTGGTATCCCAGGCAAGGGTTGATGTTAATTAAGTCTGAGACCCCTCTCTTCTAATATTTACTTCCTCAGTATCTCGTGCAGCTTTTTCTCATTGTTGGGTTGCCTCTTTGGCAGCCAAATCTACATTATCATCATCGTTTCCAGTCATAGTTTCTTTGGTTGAGGACTGCCCAACCTTTTCTAACGTCTCGGTGAGATTTCTTTCCTTTCTCAGCTGTCGCAGTTGTTTTTCTATCTTGGGCTCGTGTGGTAGCACTTCTTTCGTAGAAGTTCTAGTCATGCACCACTATGAACCTGTAACCAGTGCACAGTCAAATAACACCAAACATAAATAGAGAAAAATAAAATAAAATAAAAAGAAAAATTCCTGAATTAGCACTACAAACTATTTCAAACTCTAATGATTGCCAATCCCCGGCAACGGCGCCAAAATTTGACGAGCTCGAAACACACACTTAATTTATTCTCGCTAATCAAATATAGTATAGTATAATTTCGTATTCACAAAGATTGAATTTAAACAGTATTCTTGTAGTTTCTAGCTTGATTTCTTTCCAAGATGATCAACACTTGAGATTTATATGACTTCTAACGAAAATTCACTAAGAGTCTAAAGCTATTGACTAATGACAATCGAAACAAAGATAAGCAAGGAAGTTATCAGTGGGAGAAAATAGAGGTTGATAGGATAGGTGCAAGATAATTATTTGGGATCTAACTATAGATGATTCACTTCTAATGTTCAAGTGAGTCTCTTAAATTCACTCAATTATTAGTTCAAACGTTCAGCAAAAACTCCTCTCTCGATTAAGACTTAACTTCACAAGATGAACCAATTTAATCACGTGAAGATATGCAAGAATGCGTAGTGGATTGGTCTTTCTAAAAACCTCTTTCGATTATTCTCCTAACTAGGGTTAATAAATAATTCAACTAGTCTCTTTAGATTACTAAGAAGAATTAATGAACTCAACCAAAAATATAATGCAAAGATATCACAAGTTATGCCTCTCTCGATTACATGAACAAATGAATATAGATGCAACAATTAAATCATCCAAAATGATTCAATATAAAAAAACTAGAGTTATAATCCACAAACAATCATCAAACCTCCAAATTCATCAAACCCTAAATGGAACTACTCTATAGATATGGAGAAATTCATAACAGACAAAATTAAAGTATAGGAAAATATAAATTCAATCCAAACTCGTGTCTTGTGTGAGGAAGGAATGATGAAATCCTTGTGCTCGTGTTCTTCCAACTCCTCCATAGCCTCTTTAGGTGGAATATGTGTCAAAAGTCCAGAAAATAACATTTTTCCATGCATTTATACCGAGTAGGGTTAGGCCCAGATGAAATCACCTTCTCCTAGCCGAAATTGGATTTTCTCTCTGTAAAGATTGCACAGGCGTGCCGCATGGGGCGACACGCCATGTGGGTCATTAGTGGGGAAATCCAGATAGCTAGTTCTGACATGCAGCAGAGAATTGCACAGCCGCGACACCCCACACGCCACCTCAGTGAAGATTTCTCGGAGTACGGATGTTTCTTGTGTTTTGACATCAAGACTTTGTCCTCGACCCCCGAACACGATCCCGCCTTAATCCCTAGGGCTTTTACTCAGACTTCAAAGCTCCAAATCACTCGAATTGATTCCATAACATCTACATAGCTTGGAATCACTCCTACAATGCATAAAACACAAAATAATTGCAAAACACTATCAATTAAAGCTCAAAACGAATAAAGTGCAATAAATTAGAGTGCAATAAGTGACTAAAACACGTAATTATACCCTACCATCAATGTCCCTGAGCTTAGTTAAGGCTGCACCTGTGATGGATTTTTCTGCAGGTGCGGAGTCGCATATGCAATAGAGAGGCCGTTGAAGCAGATATAGCTGGACAGAAATAGAGAAGATCGAGGGTTAGAGTTATTTTTCATATTTTGAGTTGTATAGCTCAAATTTTGGACAATTTTGGAAGGGATATTTAAGATTTGGATCGGAGTAAGTGTTTTTGACTCGGATTTGTTTATTATTGATGAATCCATCATTGCTTTTAACATATAATTAGTGTTTTGAGTTAGAAAAAATTGGGGATTTTGTGAAAACTTTTCTAAACTATAAATCGGGGATTTGAAGGTCGATTTGAGGTCAGAATTGGATTGGTTTTGTGTCGTTGAACTCTTTTTTGGATGTTCGGAGTTTATAAGTTTGGTCAAGTTCCGAGGTGTGGCTCGAGGTTGTCATTTTGAGTTGACTTTTTGAATTTCTTTATACATTGCAACTTTATTATCCGGAATAGTTTTCTATTGTTTGTATTTATGATATTAAGTTATTTTGGCTAGATTCGAGCCATCCGGAGTTGGATTTTCACGGAAAAGGCTTACTAGAGTGTTAATTTAGCTTGTTTGAGGTAAGTATCTTGCCTAACTTTGTGCGGGGGAAACTACCCCTTAGGATTTGGGCTGATTATGCTATTTGTGTTATGTGAACGTCGTGTACGCAAGCTGATGAGTGGGTACACGGGCTATATGTGGTATTTGACCGGTTTAGAATATTTGGACTCGTTTCATGACTTTAATTGAATAGTTATAACATGTCACATCTTTCATTATTAATCTACTCTTACATTTGTTAATCTACTCTTACATGCTTTATTTGACATTGTAGAACTTGTTCTACCTCTTACTTGTTATATTTGCTTTCATATGTTTTAGCTATAGTTGTTATTTTCCTTATTGCCTTGTTACCTCATTTTAGTTAAATTACTCTTACTTGAGGTTGTTATTTCGTTGAATATCTTCTTGTTGAGTTTGGTGTTGAAGTTATAAAAGTCGTTATCATATTGAGGTAAAGTTATTAATTGATGAGGTATCTTCCCTTGTTGTGTATTCCTTATTCATTTTGTTGTTATTGAGATTATAATATTCATTATGGTTAAGCCATGGGCTATTTGTTTTGGAAACATTGGTATTGTTGACTTTTCGGCAAGTTGTGTCATAAGGACACTTGTGGTGCGAGTTGTAACTATGTTGTAATATTGATATGCATGCGGTGGCATAAGGCTAGGGATTGATACGCATGCAGTGAGACAAGGTGGGCTTGAAATGCGTGTTGCTAGTAGGGAAACTATTTGAAGCCACATAGTGAGATAAGGTGGGCTAAAATGCATGTAGCTATTTCGGAAAAAATAATTTTTAAAACTAAATGTAAGGCTCACGCGGTGATATAAGGAAAGATTGTGATTGAAATTGTGATATGTGAATAAGAGGCGGTACCTCAATTGTGATTCTTTTTGTAAATTTCGTATTAAAAAGATTTACTGGTTGAACAGTTCTTGTTGCTTTTAATCTTCCTTGTCTTACCTGTTTTGTCAGTATTTGATTATTTGTGGTTCTCATTATGTGTTTCCTTCTTGTTTCCTTTTTTCTTAAAATTCAGTCATTAGCTTACATTACTAAACTGATTTGTTATCTTTCATTTATCTGCTTTCCATTACATCCTATTATTATATTATTGTTCATCTTATCTTATCCTACTAGGTTTCTTGACCTGGCCTCGTCACTACTCCACCGAGGTTAGGCTTTATACTTACTGGGTACCATTGTGGTGTACTCATACTATGCTTCTGCACATCTTTTGTGCAGATCCAGGTACATCTGCCCGTTCTGGACGCTAATGATTGATTTATTAGCTGCTTTCTGGAGACTTCAAGGCTTACTTGTTCAACGTCCGTAGGCCTCGGAGTCACCTTCCATTATCATCTCCCTACCATTATTTCCTTTATTAGACAGTGTTGTAGTCGAGGTTTTATAATATCTTGTAGAGCTTATGGCTCAGTTCCACCGATTTTGGGAATAACGTTGTTGATGTTCTATTTTGGGAATTTATATGAGCTTAATGGTTTTATTTTAGTATATCAGTTTGGTTAATTCTGTTAAGCTATTATTAAATATTAGGTTTACCTAGTGTTAAAGACTAGGTGCCATCATGACATCATAAGGTGGAAAATAGGGATCGTGATAAGGTGGTATCAGAGTTCTAGGTTCATAGGTGTTACGAGTCATAAGCAAGTTTAGTAGAGTCCTGCGGATCGGTACAGAGACATCAGTATGTATCTTCGAGAGGTTACAGGACTGTTATGAAAAATTACAATTCTTTGATTCCTTATCGTGCGAATTTGTTGATTTTGAAATTTGAGTTTTTGTCTTTCTATATTCTCACAGATGGTGAGGATAAGCATTGTTGGATCCGACGATCAGAACCTGCGCCCCCTGCTAGAGCCGCGAGAGGCTGGGGCCGGGGAAGAAGCCGACAAGGGGCACATGATGCGGCTAGAGCACCTACCCGAGCAGCGACTGAGGAGCCACCAATAACTCCGGTTAGGCGGCAGGCACCAGAGGCTCCTGTTGTCACCCCTGCACTTCAGAAGACCCTATCACACATTATGAGAATGTTCAGCGATCTGGCTCAGGCGGGATTGATCCCCCTCGCACCAGCTACATCTTATGTTGGGAAAGAGCCCAAACACCCGCAGCCCGTACTCCAGAGCAGCGGGTCCAGGTTTATCACTCCCTGGGAGTTTTGCCGATGCAGCCTGTTGTTTCAGTTTAGCCCGAGGGTAGGGCAGTGGCATCTGAGGAAGAGCATCTTACCTTGGACTCAATTTCCCTTTCTTCCCAAATGCATTATGCCTTTCATGGAGGAAACTTTCAAGAATACCCAATCATCTTGTTAGAACTCCAAATCCATGTGGCGCACATCCGAATAGGACTTCTGGCGACTCTGTGCAGTTCTCAGCCGCTCCTTAATAATCTTGACCTTCTCCAAAGCCTGATGTACGAGGTCTGGCCCTATCAATTCTGCTTCTCCAGCTTCAAATCGACCAATGGGAAATTTATATCTCCTACCATATAGAGCTTCGAAAGGCACCATCTGAATACTGGCATGATATATGTTGTTGTAGGCAAATTCTATAAAAGACAAATGATCATCCCAGCTACCCTTAATATCAAGAACACAAGCACACAACATATCCTCAAGCGTCAGAATATTCCCCCTGCTTGCCCGTCGGTCTGTGGATGGAAAGTTGTACTAAGATTTACCTGAGTACCCAAACCTTGCTAAAATTTTGACAAAAGTTAGCGGTGAACTACGCTCCTCGATATGAGATGATAGAAACAGGAGTGCCATGCAACCTGACTATTTTCTTGATATACAACTGAGCATAGTGTTCTGCTATGTTGGTGGCCTTAACAAGCAAGAAGTGTGTTATTTGTGAGTCGATCCCCAATCACCCAAATCGAATCAAACTTACGAGGTGTGTTAGGCAAGCCTACCATAAAATTTATGTTGATCATCCCTTGCTTCTACATTGGAATTTCTATATTTTGTGCCAAACCACCGAGCTTTTGGTGCTCGGCCTTCACTTTATGAAAGTTTGGGCATCTAGCCACAAAGTCCGCTACGTCCCTATTCATATCATTCTACCAATAGACTTCATTGAGATCATGGTAAATCTTCGTAGAGCCAGGGTGCACGGAATACTTGGAACTATGAGCCTCGGTCATGATTCTCTCTTGGAGACCATCTACATTTGGAATACACAATTACCATTAGTACCTTAGCGTACCATCATTCGCGCCAAGAGAAAAAGCCATGGTCTTATGTTTATGAACCCCCTCCTTCAACCGCACCAATAATGCATCATCATATTGTTTCTCCCTGACTTCCACTACAAGTGACGACTCAGCCCTATTCTGTCCAACCACCCCACCTTCATTAGAGTATGCAAGCCGAATTCCCAATCTAGCCAACCGGTAAACTTCCTTGGCCAACGGCCTTTGATATGCCTCCATGTTAGCCAAACTACCTATGGATTTCCGGCTTAGAACATCTGCCATAATGTTAGCTTTCCCCGTATGGTATAGAATATCGATGTCGTAGTCCTTGAGTAACTCAAGCCATCTCCTTTGCCTTAGATTCAACTGCTTCTCCTTGAAGAGGTATTGAAGATTCTTATGGTTCGTGCATATGTCCACATGGACCCCATACAAATAATGACACCAAATCATCAATGCAAACACCACCGTCGCAAGCTCTAAATCATGTGTTGGATAATTCTTTTCATAGTTCTTGAGTTTTCTAGAAATATAAGCAATCACTTTGCCATGTTGCATTAATACACACCCAAGTCCAACCCTTCAATCATCACAATAGAACACAAACCCATCCGTATCTTCCGGTAAGGTCAACACTGGTGTCGTAGTCAACCTTTACTTCAATTCTTGAAAACTCTTTTCACAAGTATTTGACCACTGAAAATTAGCTACCTTCTGTACTCTCCCTTTATATTTCATCTTGTAGAAGTATGCTTTACATGCCTTACATATTCAGTACATCAGTCATACTAACGACCTGTTGCTGGGAAGCAGCGTTTCATGCCCACAGATACAGATAACGATTTAGATGATACTTCACAATAGGTGACTCAACGCAGCTAAAGGTTGTCATGTTCTTTTCTTCCGGAGCTGTATAGTGCGCTGGTAGGTATGATGGTTGCATATATGTACATATTTGGGTATGGCGGGGCCCTGTCCTAACTTTATGTTGTTTATGTACTCCTTAAAGGTTTGTAGACATATGTTATGCGTATTGATGGTCATGGCGGCCTTGTAGGCCCTTATGTCTCATGTGTATAAGCTTGTATATCATTTTGGGTCTTCTTTTGTTAACTTTTCTTTCATATTTTAATCATATTATGTCATGATGGCCTTTTCAGCCCATTTACGCATTATAGCATGGTTATGGATGCACCTTATGTTGGTACTATGTGAGGTAGGCCTGAGTACCCGTCGTGCCCCTCCGATTTGGGGTGTGACATGTTCTATCAGACCTGTTTGGGAATTATTGGAGAAGACATTATCAATATGGTGAAGGCTTTTTTCTACGGGGCCGAACCTCCAAAATTCATCACTCATACTAGTTTGGTCTTATTACCGAAAAAGAAAATGATTAGTACCTTTTCTGATACGAGACCAATTAGTTTAAGCAATTTTTGGAATAAGATTTTTCGAGACTGATTCATGAAAGGCTGGTTAATGAATTAGGTAATATTATATCTCTAAATCAGGCTAGTTTTGTAAATGGGAGAAGTATAGTAGAAAATATTCTACCCACTCACAAAAGCATCTCAAACATTAGATTGAGGACAAAAACATCTAATTTGGTACTAAAACTAGATATGGCTAAGACATATGATAGAGTATCTTGGTTGCTTTTAACTAAGGTACTGAGGAATGTGGGATACTCTGAAAGACTGATAGATATGGTGTTCAGGATTATAAGTAACACAAGTATTTTATATTTATAAATGGCCATCCGCAAGGTTTCTTCCAATCTTCAAGGGGTGAAACAAGGAGACCCACTATCACCTACTTTATTTATTTTAATGACTGAAGTATTGACAAGCAACCTAATTGCGCTACATCATATACCATAATTTAGAGGTTTTGGGTTGCCTAAAGGGAGTCCCAAGGTGAATGACCTAGCATATCCAAATGATATGATTATATTCTTATCAACAGATTTATTTTCTTTACAGTTAATCATGGAAGTTTTGAGGAAGCATGAGAAAACATATGGGCAGAGGATTAATAAAGAAATGTGCTCTATGTACATACATCACAATGTACCAGAAGACATCAGCATTACAGTGGAGGTGGCAACAGGAATAGGTAGAAAGGAATTCCCTTTTACTTATCTAGGAAACCCAATTTCCTACCGTAGGAGAAAAAGTATTTCTACAAGCCTATTATATAGAACATATGAATAGGTTACAATCATGGAATGGAAAAATGTTATCTTTTGGAGGAAGGACTATTTTAATTAAGCATGTGCTACATAGTATGCTTATACATAGGGGTAGTAAACGGGCGGGGCGGGTCGGATATTCGCGGGTCGAAAAACGGGTAATTTAAAAAACGGATAAATTATCCGATCCGACCTGTATTTGAGACGGATAAAAAATGGGTTATCCGGCGGATAATATGGATATTCATATTATCCATGGCTTCTTGAATATGATCACTTATGGGGGAATTCCTAGTCTCCCAAACTTGAAGAATCCCTAATTTGAGTCTTTACAAATGTAAAAGTTAAACACATTAGTTATCCATTATTTATCCATTTGGTTAACCATTTTCTAAGTGGATAATATGGTTATTATCCATATTCAACCCATTTTTAAAAAGTTCATTATCCAACTTATTTTTTAATGGATAATATGGGTAGATAACTATTTTCTTTTACATATTTTACCACCTCTATAGTTATACATATTCTTTCAGCAGTTAACCCTCCTGATTGTGTTATAAAACAAAAGCACAAAATATTTGCTCAGTTTTTCTGGAGTAATAAAATTGGAGGAAAGAGTAGGCATTGGGCATATTAGCCTCATCTATGCTTACCAGTAATGGAAGGAAGGCAGGGCTTCAGATCTTCACATGATGTGTATGGCCCTATATTGTAAGTTGTGGTGGAATTTTAGAACTTCAACATCCCTGTGGAGTTCATTTTTTACCAATAAACACTGTAAAAGGTGGATGTAGTGGTGGTACGATGGAAATATGGCACTCAGACATGGGAGAAGATGTTGGAAGCAAGGGAACTAACAGAACATCACATTTGGTGACAATCAAAAAATGAGAAATTATTAATTTTTGTTTGATAATTGGACAGGATTGGGGTCTTTATGCTATACAACAAATGATGAGTACTATATTGTGGCTATTCAGAATGTGAATGAAGTAGTGATCAATGGATGATGGAATATAGGCATGTTAGAAGATCCATTACTAGAGGACATAGTGCAACATAGTACAAGCACTATAAGGCTACCTAATCTAGATAAAATATGGATACACCTTTGTGGTTGTTGGACACTAGAGGAGAATTATCAGTCAAGTCTGCTTGGGAATACCTTAGACTGAGAGAGCAAAGGAATGAAATGTACAAATACATGGGATAAAAGGGCTTCCTTTCAATATCTCTATCTTCATATGGAGATGTTGGACATATATAAGCTACGATTGGATGATGTTCCGAGAAGGATGACATATAACATGGTATCTAGAAGCTAGTGTTGCTCAATCTTAAAGAGGAGACAATACAACACCTTTTTGCCACCTCTATTTCAGCTAAAAATGACCTAGTCCTACATTTGTTCTTATGCATGTATAAATCTAGATGGACTACAATTATAGTAGATCATCTTGAAATTGGGGCAAGCCCCTGTAACAGAAAATCTAAAACCAATTTTTCAAGTTGTATCTGCTATAATCATGTGAGAGTTAGGGAAGAGAAGAAATGTAATCAAACAGTGAGAGAGAAATAATGGGCAGATGTATATATCAGTCCTATGCAACCGTTCAGAAGTTGGAACAATACATGAATCCATCCATTAGGCAGATACCAAATTTATGGCATGTTATGATCCAACTATTAGAAGGATACAAACCTAAACTCAAAGTGATAAAGGTTTTGTGGAACCTGCTCTCAGAAGGATAGATAATATGCAATGCAGATGTCACGAGGAAGCCTAGGAAGGAGTGCATATGGTTTTTTTTAAAGAAATTTAGAAGGAAATTTGATATATGCACATGCAAATGAGATAAGGTGTGCAACAAACACTGAGTCTGAGGTGATGGAAATCGTGGTAGCAATCAAATGGTGCGGTAACAGACGTCTAGACAACATCATACTGCAAACAGCTTCACAATTAATTCAAAAGATTTTGGCCGAGGGATGAAACCACCATGCAACATTGTTACATGGGTGGAGGAAATACAGAAAATCAGTAAAAACATGCCGCTGAGGTATACACACATTCTAAGAGAAGGAAACAAACTAGCAGATGCTTTGGAAAATCAGGCACTTGATAAAGGTGTTGTGAGATGCCAAGAATTCAGGGAATTAGAGATAGAACAGCGGAGGATCCTCGATAGTGATAAGACAAAAATCCTCTATTTGAGAAGTACAAAGAAATAAACACATGCAGTTATTTTACTCAATTAGGTGTTGGCATACGAATACAACAAGAAACGAAGTCATCAACAATAGATGCATGCAGATTGAATCAAATCAGAGACTCTTGAATCAATAAATGATCATGCAGACACAGCAGACAAAGAGATTTCGAAGCAATAGATCAAAAATTGCACCAAACACACAAACAAACCCCAGCTGGACACGGATACACTTTAATATACTGAGAGAGCCAAGATAAATGAGGCAGCTGAAAATGTGGAGAAAGAGAACAAAATGGCGACACTGGAGCTCGGATTGCAGAGCTCAGCTTCTGCATCATCTTGGTCTAGAGAGAGGACAATACCGACAACAATTAGATAACTCTGCAAAATGAGGAATTTTTCTTTGTTCAATTTCCTTTTATGCTTTTGTATTAACTTTTTTTTTGATGTTTGGACCCTTTTGAATTTAATAATATAAAATAACCCCCTGGTATTTTAATTATTAAAAGAGTGTTCCTATAGGTTTGTATAGAGATTTTATACTTGGGCGTATGTAGGATTTAGTTTGGGTGTTCCTAGAAGATTTTAACTCTTTTTGTCAAAAGTCGAGAATTTAAAGATTGAAGAGTTCATAAGTTCGACAGATAGTTCGCTTGTGGGTTGATGAACTTTGATTTTGGTATTGAGACATTGGGTAGGTCTTAATGGTTGAAATAAACTTGTATGCAAAGTTTAGTTGAGATACGGAGTGTCTAAGTATGAATCGGACGCTTGGTTAGAAGTTTAGAAGCTTAAGAACTTGAAAGAAACTTCTATTCAGTTTGAGCCTCGATTCTTTATTGTGATATTCCCATGTGTGTGTTGAGCATTTGTACAAGTCAATATCGGGTATTTGGACTTGTAAGAATAACTGGATGGGGTCCTGAAGGGTTCAGGTAATTTTTGGCGCGTTTCGAGTGGTTTGTAGAAGTTGACAACTGATAGGTCTGATCTGTGACCAGATCTGTGGACCGCAAAATTGATATGCAGACTGCAGATCTGATCTGCCATCCCTGGGCCGCTGAATCTCTGGGTCGTCGTGCGACTTGATCTACGAACTGCAAAATGGATATGTGAATCGCATAATTGAATCGTGATGGCTATGGTGATTTGGACTGGTTTGTTTTGTGATGCAATCTATGGACCGCCGAATGGTTATGCGGTCCCCTAGGGAGATCTTGTCATGGACTATTTAAGGCCAAGTTTTGTGATTTTTATTTTACTTCCCAACTTTAAGAGCTCATTTGGAGAAGTTTGAGGCTAGGGTTTCACCCACAAGTTTGGGGTAAGTAATTTTTACCTAAATATATGGTTTATACATGAAATTATCAGTGAATATTGCATCAAAACATGGATTTGAACAAGTGAATATAGGGTTCTTTCTACAACTTAAGAGAGTGAATTTTGTGAGTTTTGAACATGAAATTGGAACCTGGTTTGGACTATACATATATAATTGGACTCGGGGTGTTATGAGTAATCTATACCCGTGATCAATTTCGAATTTCGGGCCCGAGGCTTGAAGTTGACTTTCTGTTGACTTTTTGATTTGGTTAAATATTGAATCTTTTTTTATAAAATCAATTCTTAAAGCTTGTATTGACTCATTTGAGTAATATTTGACTAGATTCAAGCCGTTTGAAGGTAGATTTGAAGAGAAATGAAATTTGAGAAGATTAAAGGTATTCCGGGTGAATGTAAGTCTTTATTTGTCCTTGTAAGAGGGTATTCTCTCCATAGGTGATCCAATTCTTGATTTGGGAGATACATATATGTGAGATGACGAGCCTATATATGTTAACTAGGTTGTGACCATATCTTGGTATGTAATAACCCAGCAAGTCATTTTGTGTGTTTGAGCTTCGTTTCCCTATATGATGCTTCCCATATTTTTGATTGTTATTTTGTGGCTAGGGAGGATAGTTGGTTTTGTTTCGGAAAGACTTTGGAGTTAATTAGAACAATTAATTTCATGGTAGGAGACTTAAGTTGTAGGAGTTGGCCAAGGTTTGACTTTTGAGTAAATGACCTCGGATTGGTGATAGATGGTTCCAATAGGTTCATATAGTGATTATGGACTTAGGCGTATGTCCTGATTTGGATTTGGTGATTCCTAAGATGTTTTGGATGTAATTGCCGAAAGTTAGAAGTTTGAAAGTTTGGATAGTTTATAGGTTTGATCGGGAGTTGACTTTTATGATATCGAACTCATATTGTTATTTAGGGACTTGGAATAGGTTCAATTAGTGGTTCGGAACTAATGTTTAGGCATGATTCGGTCATGTTCGGCAAAGTTGGAAAGTTTGAAAACTTAAGAGATTGATTTTGATCGTATTCTTGATATTGATGTTGTTCGTAGTGTTTTGAGTATTTGAGTAAGTTTTGATAATGTATATGGACATATTGGTATTATTGGATGGGGTCCTGTGGTCTCGAGTGTATTTCGAAATGATTTTATACTATTTTTGGTGTTGTTGGCAGGTCAGGTGCTAGTGTGTCGCACCTGCGGAGCTTTGGACGCAGGTGCAAAGTCGGATATGCAAGTTGTGATGTCGCTGATGCGAAGTTGTTGAGGCCTGGGGGATGAGTCGCTTCTGCACAATGATGGGCACAGGTACAACGTCGCACCTACGAGGCTGTGGACTACACCTGTGAAGGCAGGCCTAGAGATGGAAGGGCGCGTAGGAGGATCGCGCCTCCAGTGATCGCGCTTACGGGGTTTTAGCGCACCTGCATTGCTGTATATGAGAGATGTTTTGTGGAGGTGTGAGTTGTTGGTATTTTAAGTGAAGCTCACAGATGCGAGACTTTTGTCGTAGAAGCGACAGTGAGGACCACATGTGCGAGAGGCCTGGCAGAAGGGTTTTAAGTTTATTTTTGACCCATTGCTTATTACTTGGAGTTTTGGAGCTCGGATAGAGGAAATTTTTGGAGAGATTTCATCACCATTTTGAGGATACGTGATTTCTACTTGATTTAGATGTTATATCTTGTTCACCCATAGATTATTACACATAGATTATGGACATTGAAACTTAAAATTTTTGGTTTTGAGCTAGATTTTGGATAGTGGAAAATTGTGATTTGAACCCCAATTTGGAATTGGACTTGGATGAAACATGTATATTTGGACTTGTATTTAAATAGGTAGTCATGATTTATAAATTTTTTCGGGTTTCGAGAAGCAGGCCCATGTTGAATTTTTAGTTAACTTTATGTAACTGATAAAAGATCGAAGCTTTATTGTTTGGAATTGATTACAATAGAATAATTTGATGTTATTGAGTTGGTTTTGGTTAGATTTGACTCGTTCGGAGACCGATTTGAGAGGCAATGGATTCTTGGAGTGTCGATTATGTATCTTGCTTAAGCTTGTCTTGAGGGTATTTCTCCCTAGGCTATGATATTCGATATATGTTGGGGTGACGCATATCTGACGTGAGGAGCACATATGCATGCATCATGATTATTCATGATCCGGGTAGACGTTAGGATATTATATGCTTTTTGTTTTGCTATCATGCTTCTTTGATATCGTGTTTTCTTCACTTGTTTGACTATGTAAACTATTATTCATGTTAGAAATTATTTCTAGGTTATTACTTATCTATTTGAGACATGATAGGGCTATTTTGCTATATTGAGCTATTTGCCTTTGCCGTAATCATACTTTGCAGTCAAGATATTATATTCGCATATTATATCTCTGTCTCTGTGTATTCTATATACGTTATCTCACATGTTGTTAGTGTCCTTATGTGTGTGACACGGGTTTGAGCTTAGTTGTGGCACACTAGTATATTTCATGCAGTATTGTGATTATGGTACTGTGAAATATTGGCATATCGATACTTGAGGAGATTGATGACCGATCTTGGGGCATAGAGACATGTCCAGAGTTAGGTAATAACCCGTGAGTGCAGGCACTTGATATGTGCTTAGTGAGGGTCTTATGCCAGACACATTTACAGTACTAAGTGAGTGTGTGTGATTTAGTGGCATTTTTATCCACGCACCTTAAGTGTGTTGAGAGTGTTATTGAGGGTTATTTGTGCTAGGCACTATGAATGTACTGATATTTTGCACACTCGATGATTAAAGTGTTATGTTCTTGATTTTTGTATGTATACTAATCATGCATGCATAGAGTTTGTGTTTTCCTCATGCTAATTAGTATTTGATGCCTCTATTTGATGTTTAGAGCTTGGAATCACAATTTAATGGCCAGGTGATTTATATGGAAAAATTGATTCATTGACTGATATACTTGAAAAGCCTTATTTTCTTCTCTTAGTATGATTATGTCGAACCTTATATTATTTGATCTTCTCTTCCTTTTTGCCATTATGGTGTCATTATTGTTTTTGGCTGTTGAAAGTGAGTATTGGACCCTGCCAATCTCGTCACTGCTTTCACATCGAGGTTAGGCTTGCTACTTATTGAGTACATATGATCGATTGTACTCATACTACACTCAACACTTTATGTACAAGTCAAGATGTTGTTGCTCGTGGTGGTTGCTAGTGAGCCATATCCGGACTAGTTGGAGATTTCGAGGTAGCATTGTTGTTCCGTTTGTTGGCCTTGAAGTCTCTTCTCTTATATCTTGTTATTATTATTCAGTCTTCCAGACTATGTTGTATTTTGTTTAGCCTTTGTATGTAGTATTCTATAGAGTTGTTGCACTCGGCGACACTATATTTTAGGACGATTTCAGTTGTATTGTCATTTGAATTCATTTATTTACGCTATTCCGCTATTCCGCTATTTGAGATTTATTTCTTACTGTTGTTGAAGTTTTTTTCGCATATTTATTGTTGACAGACCTAGCAAATAATGTTAGGTGTCATCATGACTCTGGTGGATTTGGGATGGTGACAAGGTAAAACTAGGCTTGTAGTATGCCTTATTTGTACATGAAGCATTTCTTTCGCCTTGTTGAGATTTCTAATTGGCTAGTCATACACTTGCTTTATTTAATTTATGATTTAGTGGCTACTTGGCATATTTTATTCATGTAAGATATCATGATTACACTTATGAACCTTAAATAAGCATATTGAACAGTTATGAAAAGTTGGCACCCAAATTGGTACTTGGTTTGGACACATTACTAATATCAGACACATGGATTTGTGATGTGAGGTATTGAGAGTGGGACATGAACATGCATTTACATCTTAGACTCGTGAAATGGCTTTGATATAAATGTTGATTGATTCACATCGTGATTTTGCAAAGAATTGAGGTATTTGACACTGTATTATATCTCTTTTGTCCAAAAAGCATGCCTAAATTCTATATTTACTGTATCTTTACCTTCTTGTCCAACTGATGATACTATGCTTTATTCCATGCCCTATTTTTGATTTCACTTGTTTATTAGACTATTGGTAAATGTCAGTGTCGACCCCTCATTACTACTTCTATGAGGCTAGACTTGAATACTTACTTAGTACAGTGGTTTTATACTCATACTATACTTTTGCACACTTTTATGCAAATTCTGTGGTAGGTACTAGTGGTACACATCCAGCTGTGTAGGAGCATATCTGGAGACTTCGTGGTGAGCTGCTTTATTTGAAATGATCTGTAGTACTTATCTATCCCTGTCTATTTATTTCTTTCAAGATTAGTTAAGAAAATTTACTCTTGTTAGATGCTCATGATGATGTGACACCAGGTTTTGGGAAATTTGTTGTGATCGTGTTTAGCCTGTCTTAGACTTATGTGTTTATGATATTATTTGAGACTTGTTACATTTTTTATTTATTTTATCACTTTGTCAATGACTTAATAATCGTCTTCTATTATTGTTGTTGATTGTTGGCTTTTCTAGCAAGTGGGTTAGGCGCTATCATGGCCTTTGATGAAATTTTGGGTTGTGACAAAATGAGAGTAGGCAAATCTAAATAACATATAGGCGGGTGTAGACTGCAACTTAGGCTTAGGGAGCTCAATGGAGTAGTGATGTGATTTAGGACACATAAGTCTGATATGTCCCTGGATATGGGAGTGATGTATTGTAAGCTACATAATAGCTATGCCTTCACAGTTACGTTGCTCGGTGAATAAGCGGGTGCCTCCACAAACTTAAAGCGGGTGCCTCCACAAACTTAAAGAGATAATGGAAGGTTGTGTTTGAGTTGGTATTAGTCAGAAGACTGGCGTCCAGATGAGTGTTACGTGACCAAAAACCACAATTAGTCTTAGGACTATACCAATTTGAGATAATGGATGGTTGTGTTGCAAATTTTTGTTGGTATAGTCGTTTGGAATTTTGTGTCGAGTAAAGGAATTGAGGTGGACTGTGCCAAGGTTGACATGATAGAAAATTCGACAGCATCCACTTTGGTGAAGGCAAATAGGAGTTTTCTTGGTCACGCCTATTTTTTACTGGCGCATTATCAAAGATTTCTTAAAATTGCTAACTCCTTGTGTAAATTGCTTGAAAATGATCACCCTTTGTGTCTTCTGATAATTACAGGTTAGCATCTGAGGAGTTGAAGAAGAGGCTAGTGATTGCACCAATTATAGTTGCACCCTGCTAAGAGAAACCATTTGGGCACATATGCGATACCCGTGAATATGTGGTTGGAGCAGTTTTGGGACATAAAAGTACATTGTTTGTTCCGATAGTTAGTCTAACCCCTTTCCCGCAGCATTCCATTCGAAGCACTCAAAAATGTTATCCGATCTACTAGGGAAGTAAAACACTGAGTAGTGCACAACTTTACTACACCATAATTGAGAAAGAGATGTTAGTAATGGTGTTTGCCTTTGACAATCTAGATCATACTTGATATGTTCTAAAGTGATTGTTTATATTGTCCATACAGCTCTTAGGTACTTAATAGCAAAGAAGGAGTCAAAGTCACGCTTAATCCTGTGGGTGTTGTTTCTACAAGAATTTTATCCGGAGATCCGTGATGAAAAAGAAACTGAAAACCATCAGGCAGACCACCAGTTTTCTATGAGCAGAGCCATTATGCTAGTCTTTTTGTTGTGGCAAAATCTTTCTGCAACTCATTTTGCTATAGCGAAGCCATTCTGCGACTTATTCTGCTATAGTAAAACATTCCGCGACTTATTATGTGATAACAAAACCATTTTGAGATAGTAAAACGTCTCAACAAAAAGCTGAATAATTTTTCACACTTTCTGTTCCATTCTGCGACTCATTGCAAAACAATTATGCGACCAGCAAAAGGTCAGCAAAAACAACATTTTTCTTACTTTTGGCAATTCTTGACACTTCAACTCCAAATTCCTAAAACACAAAATAACATAAGAAAAGATAAAAAATGTACTTATAGGACATTAAAAGCTTATGCAAATAGTATAGTAAGTGCCATAATTTCACCGCACATCACGTACTACTTCCCTTCATAGTCACTTAGTTTAATCATATTCTACGTCTCATTGTCATTTGTATTCACAAGTCTTAGACCTTGTCATGGGGTAAATACTATTGTATATTTTTATAGTATGAAATGTATTAGAAATGAAGTTATTCGGGACAAGGCGGGAGTGGCCCCAATGGAGGACAAGATACGAGATGCGAGATGCGAGAAGGGAGGCTGAGATGGTACGGGCATGTGAAGATGAGAGAAACAAATGACCCCATGAGAAGGTGTGAGAGATTGGCCATCGTGGGTATGAGGAGAGGTAAAGGTAGGCCTAAAAATTATTAGGGTGAGGTGATTAGGTAGTACATGAAGCGACTTCAGCTTACGGAGGGTGTGGAGGTCGATGATTAGGATAGAAGGTTAGGGGGCAGTTGAGTGTATTCCTTTGCCATTCGCACGACAGTAGTATTAGACTTGCATTTTTATTTGTGGAGTTATGTGTCTACCTGTCATTTCTTTCGCTTTAGTTATTTTACTATACCATAGTTGTTACTGCGTGTTGTTACTGCTTATTTTCATTTTTTTCCTTAAGTCGAGGGTCTCTAGAAATAGCTTATCTATCTTCAAAGGGTAGGGTAAGATTTGCGTACATATTACCCTCCCCAGACCCCACTTGTGGGACTATACTGAGTATGTTGTTATCGTATAATATGAAATGTATTAGATTCTATTATTGAAGCTGGAATGTAAAGGAGTCACAAGAATATATTAAATAGTCTTGGCACTATTAAAAAAAGAAATATATTGAGAAAGGTGTCAATAGTGCATATGCTGGGGTCTAAGCGTTGGTATAAACCATATTCCTTAGTCTGATGCCTGAGTATGTTTAAAAGTGTTTCTTGCTCTGATTTTGAATTTTAGAGTTGCTCGAGAACGAGCAAGAGTTTAAGTGTGGGCAGTGATAGTTAGCAAAAAGTTCACGGTTTGAGTATATTTATGTCTCTATATTATGTGATTTAAGATAGATTTACATGCTTATTGAATGGAAATTATGCTCATTACGTCTCTCTATTTTGTAGGAACGTGTTTGGATGGAAATCGATAAAAGAGGATGATTAACACGAAGAAAGTGAAGAAGCAAGAAATCAATGAAGTCGTGGCTCGTTATGGTATCGCGTGCGGGTGAGATGCATGAGCCAATCTAGTTAGCTTTGTCGCAAACAGTAACATGAATCCAATCACGCGGATGAATGGAAAAAAAGAATAGGAAAAGAGAATTGTAGCATTATTCAAGGGTCTCACGTAGCGCGAGACCCAGACGCACCTTCAGTGAATCCTGCCAAAAGTTGGATTGGTTTGGATGACTTTTTACCCACCCTTGGTCATATATAAACACAAGAAACATCCTTGAATGAGATACATAATACCTTTTGAGGCAAGGATATGCTAGGAGCAAGACGAAGTATTAGTAAACGAGTTTTCTCCCTCTTCTTCATTTTTTCTGTTGTTGATAGAAACATTTGTAGGATGAATTCTTTGTAGTGTTTTGATATAATTGAGCATATTAATTCATTATTGTTCAACTATGTGCTTATCTCTGTTAATTAAAATGCTTTCGATTAACACTGCCTATTTGGTGTTTATTGCTTTTGAAAGAATACGTACTCAAGTGTTTGTTAAACAATATCACTATGCGGTATATGAGAGATCAATACATAGGTATCAAAGCAGGTTTAGAAATAATAAAATTTTGATGTGGTTAATATGAGTTGTTAAAATAACTTGCTAGAGTAGTTCGAGAGGATATATCTAGTATAATAACGTGACTGATCGTAACATAATTGTGGTAAGTTGAGTGCTCATAATCTATAGAGAATAATTGGTGAGATTTTAGCTAACACAAACAATGATAACAACAACATACCTAGTGGGATCTTACAAATGGGGTTTGGGGAGGGTTGAATGTATGCAGATCTTACCCCTACCTTGTATGAGGTAGAAAGATAATTTTTGATAGTCCCTTGACTCAAAAAAATATTTTCAAAAGAAGTTTGGAAAATACAAGAGTAAAAAAGTTGTGACAAAAATACTAAAGAAAAGAAAAGTATCGACAACAAAAATAGTAGAGATTTTAGTTAATAGGAAATAGTCCGACAAATTGGGAAATCATAACCCTAGGACTCTTTAACCTTGAATATAACCTCAACCTTATTAGTTGATAATATTCCTGCATTATCTTAGCCGAAATCATTTAGTTCAAATGTCAAAACATTATTTGATTATTCGAAAAGTTGGTTCACTTGACTTCGTGGCAATAGTGAAAGTTGTAGTGAATATGTTAGTTTCATGTGAAATTCGACCTCGAACTCTTGAATCGAGTTATATTTATATCGACTGCTTAGTTCTTTTTATATGCATTGTTGAGCGTGGTCATAATTATTATGATTGTGTGAACCTTTTTGATGTGAGGGTGCAACAATTTCAAGAAATTAGCGAACTTGTAGACTTCTCTGATTGTAGTACATGTGCATATCTAGTTATTAGTAGTGCATAGTCATCATTTGAGGCTTGGTGCTCATGAAGTGATTGTTTGATAACTGAGCACCCTTGGGCTTTTGTTTTTAAAATTAAGGGGTTAACTATAATAAAGTCGCATGCTTGTGAACTAATAGTTAGTATTAACTGTATTCATTCTCTCTTTGTGGAACTTAGGAATAGTGTAGTCTATAGTCTAGTTGTGTTTTACTTGCTTGAGGATAAGCAAGACTTTAAGTTGGGGGTGTTGATGTGCCGTTAAAAATGACACTTTCTATACCATTTTCACCAAGTTTCACCCTCCTTTAAGTATATTTTCTATCCTTTATTATTTTATTTTATTATTTTGTAGGAATTCAGATTCAAAGTGTCAATACACAAGTAAAAATATCGGATTATACTTGGAGACAATTCTACGGCTAATTTTACGTATAATAGAATTATGATGGCCCAGTCGGTCGTTTTGCATATTTGAGTCTCGTTTCTTGTATATGTATTTGTTGTTTTGTGACATTCAGGGATGGTTGGTTTGATTTCGAGAAGGTTTGAGAGAGATTTGAGACACTTAGTATTATTTTGGAAGCTTAAGTTATAAGAGTTGATCAAGGTTTGACTTTTGCATAAACAACTCCAGATTGGTGATTTGAGAGTTATAATAGGGTCGTATGGTGGTTTTGGACTTGCTCATATGCCCGGAATCAGATTTGGAGGTTCCTAGGATGTTTTGGTGCTATATACCGAAAGTTGGCAATTTGGATATTTGGAGAATTCCTATGTTTTACGGAGGGTTGAATTTGATGATATCAGATTTGTAAGTTTGTTTTGTCATTTGGGACTTGTGTGTAAAGTTTGGGCTTAATTCAGATTGGTTAGGCTTGAATCGGACGCTTAGTTTGATGTTTGGATGCTAATAAACTTAAGAGAATCTTAATATGTATTTTTGGCCATTGATTCATGGTATTGATGTTAATCGTAGTGTTTGGAGCATTCTTACAAGTTTGGATAAGGTATTGGGACGTATTGGAATGATTGGACGATATTCCGGGAGGCTCGGGTGTCTTTTTGGGTGGTTATGGATGATTTCTTATTGGTTTTGGATTGCTGGTTTCCTTGTGTGCGAAAGTACTTCGCGATCGCGGAGCTTGTTTTGCGATCGCGGAGAAGGGGAGCTGGCAGGATGACTTTTGCTCTTCGCGTTCCTATTGGAGGTGTCGCGTTCACGGATAAGTGGGATCAGAAGCATCGTGGTTCGCGTGCAAGGGTCGTGTTCGCATTGGTGCCTGGCAGTTGAGTGCCTTCGTGTTCGCAAAGCTAGGCTCTCGTTCGCTTAGGCTAGGCAGGCCAGTGCTCCGTGTTCACGATAGGCATTTTGCATTCGCGATGAACGACAACAGCTGGGCAGGAATTTTGCCTTTCCAATTGTGAAAGAGGTCCCGCGATCGCGAAGTTTGTAATTGGGCAGTGCACTTAAAGATATTATTTCGGTATTTTTCCCATCCTCTCATATTTTGAACCCTAGACTTCGAGAGAACGAGATTTTAGAGAGCAAGTTCACTACTACTTTGGAGGGAAGAAATCTTCACTTGGATTTGACTTTATATCATGATTTTCCATGGATTTCTAAACCTAAAAGATGTGATTTTAAAGTGAAATTGGGGGTTTTTGGCAAAACTTTCTGTAACGACTCGACCAATCATTTTGAGAATTTGTATTTCGTTCAGCTGTTTGAAGTCTTGAGTAGCTTCAAATGTTGTATTATGATTTGCATGTATCGTCGATTTTGGTTTTCGGGTAATTCAGAATTGATTTGGAAGAATGATTTTCATTTTAGAAGCTTTAAGTTGGAAGAGTTAACCAAGTTTGACTTTTGTGTATTTTATCCCGGATCGGAGTTTTGATGGCTCAGTTCCTAGAAAGTTTTGGCACTAATTTGCGAAAGTTGTTAATTTGAAGGTTTGGAAAGTTCATTGGTTTTTCTGGGAGTTGACTTGGATTATATCAGGTTCAGATTGCTGTTCTGGGAGTTAGAATAGGTTTTTATGTCATTTGGAATATGTATGCAAAATTTGAGGTCATTCCGAGTTGATTTGATGTGGTTCGGCACGAGTTTTGAAAGTTGACAGTTCAAAATTCATCAAGTTTGATTTGAGGTGTGATTCGTCGTTTCGATGTTATTATGTATAATTTGAGGACTCGTTTTGGGACTTGTTGTTATGTTCGTATGGGGTCCCGAGGGGCTCGATTGTGTTTCAGATGGGTTTCAGATTAATTTTATCATGTTGGGCAGATCTCATGTTGGTTCTTCGCTCCTGCGTAGATTTGGCTGCAGGTGCGGACACGCTTATGTGATGGGGTGATCGCTTCTACAAAGAGGTGGAGTCCAGTGGTGTTCCGCTTTTGTAGTGGTTTTAGCGCAAATACAGGATCGCTTCTGTGTGGTTTGAGTCGCTTCTTTGGGCATGATGCATGAGTTGAGTGTCCGCATCTGCGATGCTGCAGGTGCGGTATCAATTGCGCAGGTGCAGTTCTTGGTCTGTTGAGCTAAAACCGTAGATGCATGATTTAGCTCGCAAATGCCAGGGCGCAAGTGTTCGTGTGGGTCCGCAAATGCATAAATGCTAGGCAGAAGTTATATATTTCGAGGGTTTGTTCTTGTATTCATATTTTGAGATGAGGAGCTCGAATTTGGGCGATTCTGGGACGATTTTTACCACATGGATTGGGGTAAGTGTCTTTTACTCGGTTTCGATTATATTCCATGATTCTATTTTTGATTTTAGCATTTGATTGATGATTTCAATAGAGAAATTAGGGGGGGGGGGGTTGTCTAAACTATTCTAAATTGAATATTTGAGATTTGAACATCGATACCGAGTCAGATTTGATTGAAATTAGTATAGTTGGACTCGTATTCGAATGAGTTGTCGGAATTTATGAGCTTTGTCAGGTTTTGAAGTGCGGTCCTAGGTTTGACGTTTATGTTGACTATGAGTAATTAATCAAAGATTCGATCTTTATCGTTCGGGTTTGTTTCCTTTGGCATTATTTGATGTTTTTGAGTTGCTTTTGGTAGTTTCGAGCCATTTGGAGGATGTTTCGTTCGGGATAGCATTTCTAGAGTATTAATAGCCTGCTCGTTATTGGATTTTGCTTGTTCGAGGTAAGTAACATATCTAAACATGGATTTGAGAGTAAATATCCATGAGAACTATGATAACTGAGATGGGTTGGGAGTAACGCACGTGCTAGGTGACAGGCACAGTTGTGTGCACCGATGTATTCATGATACTGGTAGTTCTTAGGCTATTATACACCTTGTTTTGCTATCATGCTTAGTTGATATCATGTTTTCTCCATTTATGTGACTACGTGGGATATTATTCATGCTAGAAATCATGCCTAGGCTACCTGTTCAATTGTTTGTGACATGATAGGGCTATTTTCGCCATGTTGAGCCATTTGCCTTAGCCGTAGTCACACTATACAGTCATGATAGTTACATCTGCATGTTATATCTTAGTCTCTGGGCACTTTGGATAAGTCGTCTCATATATTATTGGTGTCCTTGTACGTGATACGAATTTGAACTGTATTTGAGACATATTGTGTTATTCTGTGTTATGTAATTAGATTGTGTGTTTGTGAGATGTCTGCATATTGAGACTTGAGCGGATTGTTGACTGATGTGGGCCATAGAGCCGTATTGATATGGATATTTGGATCGGGTTATACACCGCAATGGTTATATTAATATTAAGATATTCTGTATGCCATGCCCCACATTGGGCTTAGCTGTACTGATTTTAGGCTATGCGTGCACCACGCCCCGCTATTGGGCTAAGTGATTATGATTAGCGCTTTGGTAGAATCCGCCCCTGTAGAGTCTAACATACCAGTGGTGGGTGCAGGCAAAATGTTATATACACGTGCTCGATGATGGGCAGTTATGCCATGCACTCGTACAATGCTAAATGTCATTATTTTTAATGGATCCATGGTGATGAAGTGGGGCATTTGAGCCAGACACATAGAGTGTGCTAAGATTGCGTGTACTTGATGAGTTCTCTATAAAAATGAGTTCTTGACACGTATATTTGACATGTAGGCATATAGATGTGCCTTCATCATGCTAGACAGTGACATGACATTTGATTACATGACATGCATATCTAACATGTAGGCATAGAGATGGACCTTCCTCAGACTAAACAGTGACATGACATCTAATTACTTGACATGTATATTTGATATGTAGGCATAGAGATGCATTTTTCTCATGCTACTTATTGAGTACACGGAGTCGGTTGTAATCATATTACACTTCTAAACCTTGCAAGCAGATGTTGCCGTGTATGGAGGGAACTGGCATTGAAGATATACCTGCGCTCCGGATGTATGTGCCACCTGTTCTTGTCAGATTTAAATTTGCAAATATGTTTATGTATATTTCGAACAGATGATGTATTTTTTTCGTACCAGCTTTGTAAATTCTAAGTCTTAGAAGCTCATGACTCGTACTACCAATCCTTTGGAGTTGTATAGAAATTCAGTTATTTTACTCATTTACTCTTATTATTCTCATATGATTTGCGTTAAATGTTACTTGGCTTACCTAGCGGGTTAAGTTAGGTGTCATCACGACTAGTTGGATTTTGGGTCGTGACACTTTTGAAAAATGAATAATTGAGATTTGAACCCCGGATATGGAGTCGGTTTTGGATGAAACTTCTATATTTGGACTCATATTAGAATGAATATTCAGGATTTGTGAGTTTTATTGTGTTCTGAGGTGCGATCCGCGGTTGACGTTTTGGTAGATTTGCATATTTTTATAATGATCAAATCTTTATTGTTCGGGGTTATTTTCTATGGCTTTATTTGGTGTTATTGAGTTATTTTTTTTACTAGATTTTGGGTTATTTGGAGTTGAAATCTATACGGTTAGGCGATTTTTGCTTAATTTGTTACACCCCATACCTTTAACATCGATTGCATTCATAAGTTTGTTGAAATTTGGGTCTAGCGTTTCTTTCGCGAGATTTCGCAATCTGCTAGTTTGGTGTGATGGACAGATGTGATGGTCGGTGCGGGGCAACCTGTTTGGCACCTTGAGGCAGTGGAGTTTCCATTTTCTTCCAAAATAGCTATTAAAAGCAGTGCAGTCGCTTTCTCTTTCATTCACCATGAATTTAACAGCTTCAAACTCTCCCAAAACACTCCCAATTTTGTTGTCATCAACATATCACTTTTCTCCTTATTGTGCTGATTTTGGATACTCCTTATAAGTGAAGTAACCTTGAAACTGGGGGGAGGGGGGGGGTTGTTCTTGGAGATAATCGCCATAGCACGTGCGAGGATCTGTGGAGCATAATTAGCTTCATAAACAAGGTATGTAGGGCAACTTTCTTTCCTGGCATGACTTGATGTAAGTGTTCTTTTGAAATAACCGTCATATTATAATATTGAATAATCCCGAGCCTTCCTTGATGAAATTGATCATGTGTACTCCTTAGCGATGGCATTTACTGGATTTGAGGTGTCTCTATGTCTAATCGCGAAAGCTCTTGTGGTCGGTCTTGCATTGTATTTATATATATGTATCTATTTTACTCTACCAAGTCGTGCTATAGTCGCCCGGGTATGTCTCCTATTATGCGACCACAGATCAGTTGGGTTTTACCGAGCCCCATGTGATTGTCAAGACCCAAAATTCAACTAGTCGTGATAACACCTAATCCAACCCGCTAAGTAAGCCAATTAATAATAAATCACAGTATAATGATAATGATAATGATAAGAGTCAAAAATAAAATAACTGAATTTATAAAATTTCCCAAGGACTGGTAGTACAAATCATGAGCTTCTAAGACTTAGAGTTTAGAAAGAAGGTAAGAAATAAATACCTCATCTGTTCGGAACGTACATAAAAAGATTTATAAATCTAAAGCTATCAAGAACAAGAGGAAGCTATAACCGGAACGCAAGTATATCTTCAATGTCAGCTCCCTCCACTCGCAGCAACATTAGCTTCAAAATATGCACGCAAGGTGCAGAAGGGTAGTATGAGTACAACCGACCCCATGTACTAATAAGTAACAAACATAACCTTAGGTTGGAAGTAGTGACGAGCTTGGACCAACGGTCAGAGTCCAACACCAATAACCAATAACCACTCGTAACAATATAAAGAAAGCAGTACAAGTAATAACTCAAAAGATATTATGCTCAGCTTCTCCACGGTTATGGAGAATAGGCATGCTTTTCTTTTATCGAAATCACAAAAATATGACTATATTAGAAAACTGTGACTTTTCACAAAAAACTTTCAACAACAAATAAGATGTTTCATTATCAGATAGCATGAGGAAAGTGCACCTCTATGCCTATATGTCAATGTGCATGTGAAGCCATGAATTTCACAATACCATTTAGCATGAGGAAATGCATCTCTATGCCTACATGCCAAGTAAGCATGTCAAATGTAATGCATCATAGTGATGAACTCATGTACTCACACTCTCAGAGTACTTAATCTCACTGTATCACACTCAGTCACTCGGTACATGCGCTCACTGCTGGTATGTCAGACTCAAGAGGGGCGGATCCTGCCCAAGTGCTAATATAAGCAAACATGGCTTATTGCGGCGTGCAGCCCGATCCCATCATGAATCAATAAAACCTACTGCGGTGTGCAACCCGATCCCATCAATAATAATAAAGTCCATTAGGCCTGCTGCGGCATGCAACCCAATCCATATAATAATAATAATATATATAAAGCCGATATGGCCTACTGCAGCGTGCAGCCCGATCCACAATATCTCCCATAATACGGCTCTCATGCCCGAACTCAGTCATCAATCTCTCCAACCTCTCGGGTTCACAAATATCATGCCAATCAACCCAAACAATAATAACATGCTGTGATAACAAAGAATAAAAGACACTGAGATATGATATACAAATGAATGAATATGATTGAGTATGTAACTGCAATTTAAGAAAATAACTCAACAACAGAGATGACCTCAGTGGGTCCCACCACAATAAGCATATAGTCTAAACATGATTTCTAACATGATTCACAGCTCAATTTCTCTAACACGTAGAAATTTCAAGGATAAAAACAAGATTAGGTAACTACACAGTTGTAAGCCCCGTAAAATTTTACCTAAAACCCGGGGTTTCGTGGTACCAAAGTAGACTTATGCGTTGATGATTTTAGAAATTCAGAATTTTTGGGTTGAGCAGTGCGTTGAGGAGTTGAAGAAAAGTTTTGGAAATGCAGCGTGTTTCTGTGGCCCATTCTGCGGTCACAAAACTGATATGCGGACCGCAGATCTGCCGCAGACTGAGGCAGAAATCTGGACAAATGTTTTGACCATTATACTGTCCATTATGCGTCCGCATAATCATTTTGCGGCACACATAACCCATCGCAAACCCAGCACAAAAGCATCCCGAAGGAAAGTTCTGCAGCGTATTATGCGACCGCGAAATAGGTCTGTAGACCGCAGGCCGGTCGCAGAGTGAGGCAGGGGTGGCCAGTTCCGGAGGGCCATTATGCGGCCCATTTTGCGGACCGCAGAAGCATTATGCAGTCGCATATGTGACTGTAAATCTGCTTCGGGGCTTCATTTTTTCTAATTTTTGAACCCAACCCCATTCTTATAAAACAACCTTGGGGATCATTTTAGAAGATTAAAACATATATTTCTAGAGAGAGGGAGTGCAATAGAGTGAGAAGGGAATTTCCTAAGCTCATTATTTATCAATTCTTGCTCAAAGTTGAAGAATTTACAAGAAGAATTCATTAGGTCTTCATCCTAGAGGTAAGGTTCTACTCCATAGCCCCCAATTTCGTGATTTTAACTGAAAATAAGTAATAAGCCAAGCAAATTCTTGGGTATGAGAGTTGTTTATTTTACATGCATGTACCATCAAGGGTAGTGGGAAGATTGTTGAGCTCATTTTGGTAAACTTTGGGTAGTGGGATGAAAGAATCCAGCATATGAGGACCTTGAAACCTTAATGCACACATAGTGTTTCATAAAATGCTCAAGCGAGCTGGAACTATGAACTCCTTCCTAATTTATGTTTAATTTTGCTCTATCTCTAAATAGATCAAAGTTGCTATGATTCTGGAACTGTTTAGTGAATTAAGGAAAGCTCGAGGCAAGGTATGTTGGCTAAACCCTTCTCTTAGAATTGAACCCCACAATATCCTTGTAAGTCCCGTGATGCTCATTATAAATTGATTATTCCAAATATGCCTTGTGTCAAAATAAATATGAGTTCAATATGTATTCCAAAGATTCCTGTTATGTTGAGTCACTGTTGATAATGTGGCTTAAGTATGGGTTGTGTGTTATTACGTTATGATTTAAAAGCATGTTTCCAATGAAAGCTATCATGTCAATTGTGTAAGAAATCACATGTGCCCAAGACCCTAAATTGCTCAAATATGTGTTTAAAGTCTTAATTAGAAATGCCTTGTTGTTGAGTATCCATGATGATATTTGAAAGTGAAAGAAGAGAATATGAAATATGATGTGCGGCCAACGTGCCAAGAATGATATTGCGTTATGGCCAATGGTGCCAATAAAATGAATGACATGTAAAATAATATGAAATGAGTGGTAAATCCTTTTAATAATAAATTCCTTGAGAGTATCGTTTAGCCACCGAGGAAGGGTAGGTCGGAACAACCTAACCCCGAACTACACGTGCTGGTGTAGGAGTGATTAAGGTGTAAATCCGTGTGTTAATGTAATGAGACTGTTTCCCCTTATATGGGATGAGATTATTACTAGCGAGATGTGACGTGATGTCGACCCACGCGACGTTATGGTGAGACAGCTTAACCGATCGGGATGAGATCGGATGCCATGCCGCGCACATGGTGGTATTGCGAGTGTATGTATCGGGGTGAGATGGCTTAGACGATCGGGCTCCGTGCTAAAACACTATGGTGTATCGGTGCTAAAGATCTCCCAACTTAAATTACTGAAACTTACTTGAAATTTACCTTTCCCCTAACTTTATACCTTGGTACTGTTTGAGTCTCATATTGATTTCATGTTTTATTCTTCGTTTACTGTTACTCGTTCTATTGAGAGGGTGTTTAGTTTTACATACAAGTACTATTCTATACGTACTAACATCCCTTTTACCGGGGGCACTGCATATTTAATGGATACATGCAGTTTTATACTAGGTGGTATTGATCAGTGATAGCAGCACACCCTCTCCTCAGTTGACTTGGTGAGCCCCACTACATTTCGGGGTCTTGTATCTCTTATCTTTTGTACATAGCATTTTGAGCTATAGCAGGGGCCTTGTTGTCGGCACTGTCATAACACTCTTTTGTTCATGTTAGAGGCTCCGTAGACATAGTGTGGGTTGTATCTATTTTTGAAAAGGTTGGAACTAAAAATGTCGTAATCGTATCATCTATTCCACTTTAACTATGATTGTACAATGTACTATTTTGGAGACTTGTTAATGACGTAACTAATGGAAATGAACTGTTGTTGTTCACATGATCTCTTACTGTCTAATTAATGAAATGTATTCTTATCTTTATTCATGGGTGAGTTGGGTAAAAGGTATTGTACAGACTTGCTCGGCCGGGGTATCTCAATTGAGCACCGGTTGCGCTCCCCGAGGTTGGGGCATGACAACAGTATCACAGAATCAACTAAGTCATAATTCACATGGTGCACACCCACACGCCCTTTACCTAGCATGTGCGTCACCTCAACACCAAACACACAACACGTATGTTCAGGGATTCATACCATCAGCACCAAGTTTAGAAGTGTTACTTACCTCGAACAAGCGAAATCCAATATCGAGCAAGCCAAACAATACTCTAGAAACACCATCCGATGCGTATTGACCTACGAACGGCTCGACACTAGCCAAAAGCAACTAAAGAACATCAAATAATGCCCAAGGAAATAAACCCAATCGATAAAGGTCGAATCTGTAATCAAAAGCCCAAAGTTAACCAAAAGGTCAACAAAACTCAACGTCGGGCCCACCTTGGATTCTGAATCCAAGATTACCTGAGCAAAGCCCGAACCAATACAAGCTCACACGAATAAAAACCGACTCAATCGAAGTCTGAGAGCTTAACCAATTCGCCAAAACATCGCTCTTGGGTGTTCATAACCCAAGAGTCCAACCCACACTGGTTGGGTCCCATAACTCCCGAAATACTCCTCAAAAACATGCCAAATTCGAGTATGTTGTTCTCATAATATAGGAGAATAAAACCCCAAAAGGAATCGAGAAATAAATTCCTCTAACTCATTTTCAATTTTTAAAATTTAGGACATAACCCTAGATCTTGATGTAAAGAATTAAATGGGTTTTCATTAATTAGACAAAATGGTGTTCACGTCTACAATACCAATTCATTTCCAATAGCTTCATCATTTTTAAAGTCTCAATGAACAAGTAATACAACCACATCATAACATATTTTGTCTTCCCCAGCACCAATACACAACCCACACTATGTCTACGGAGCCTCTATAGATAAAGATGAGTATAATGATAATGCCGACAACAAGGCCCAAGCTATACCTCAAACAGAATACGCAAAGAACAAAAGATACATGACCCCAGGATGGAGTGGGGCTTACCAAGTCAGCTGGGAAGAAGGTGTACTGCTATCACTGATCAATATCTCCTATTGTGGAACCACCTGCATTCATTTAAAGATGCAGCGCCCCCGGCAAAAGGGACATTAGTACCGTCAAATAGTACTAGTATGAAAACTAAACACCAATTTAAGAATTCAGAAATACAAGATGAATAAGATGAACCAGTACGGCAATGGAATAATATAGATAACTGTTTAAACTAGAGCAAGCTTATTAAAATATATCAATAACATTTATTGGATTTAAGATGAGATCCTCTGTAACTATCTTCACACAAAGCGGCCCCGACGCCTCACCCGATGTATGCAGGTGGAAGTATAAGTACAATACCGCAACTCTACTCAAGAAGCTCTGCCGCCTCACCATAATGTATGCGGGTGGATGTATAATCACAGTACCAAGAATCTACAGAAGCGGCTATGCCGCCTCACCCCAATGTTTGCGGGTGAAAATGCATCAACGATACCAATACCAGCACAAAACTGCTATGCCGCCTCAGCCCAATATATATATGTGGGTGGTGGTGCCACAATAATACCAAACTATACACAAAGCGGTCGTACCGCCTCACCCCAACAAATACGGGTGGAGATGTATCACGATACCACAATCTCTACACAAAGCGGCCATACCGTCTCACCCCAATATATATGCGGGTGGAGGTGTATTATAATACCACAATCCCAACACAAAGCGGCCCTACCGCTCCACCCCAATATATGCGGGTGGAGGTGTATCACAATATCACAATCCCAACACAAAGCGGCCCTACCGCCTCACCCACAATATATGAGGGTAGAGGTGTATCAAAATCCCAATCTCTACACAACTTGGCATAATGACTTTTACATAAATCACGACTTGAAATTATAACATGTGGATACACAATCCATAGTTTGAAACACATCCTTAATTTATAATGCAATATGATACGAGCATTTGAAACACAAATTGAACATATATCTTTATCACAAAACTTATTGGAATACTCGGTTTGCAATCAACATCTTGGAACTTACAAGGATAATGGGAATTCCAATTCTTAAAGAAGAGTTTAGCCAACATACCTCAGTTGAGCTTCCTTACACTCTAAATGTTCTGGATTTCTTAGCAACTTCAATCTATTGTAGAAATATAACAAATTAAACCAAAATTAGGGAGATGCTCATGGTTTTAGCTCATTTGAGTATTTTATCAAACACTAAGTGTAGATTAAGGTTCAAGGCCCTTTTATGGAGGATTCCATCATCCCACAATCTAATCTTTACCATTTTTAGCTCAACAATCTTCCTACACCCTTTGATAACACATGCATTTAAAATAAACAACCTTTCTGCCCAGAAATTATCTTGCTAATTATCCATTTCTACATAAAATTTGAAATTGAGGGTTAGGGTGTAGAATCTTACCTCTAGGATGAAGACCTAGTGAGTTTCCCTTCTTAATCTTCCAAAACATGAGCAAGAATTGAAGAACAATTATTGAAGAACCCCTTCTCACTCTAGGGCACTCTATCTTACTCTAAAATATCAGATCCTCGCTAAAAATAGCCCAAAGAGTGTATTTAACGAAATAAGGTCAGGTTTTAAAAATCCAGAAATGGAGCTCCGGAACGGTTCTGCGGTCACATATGCGACTGCATAATGGATATGCGGACCGCATATCAGTCGCATAATTGCTGACAAAAATGATCAAAACTTTGTCTGTGTATGCGGTCAGTAGGCGGTCCACATAACTGTTATGCGGTCGCATAATGCACCGCATAACAGTTATGCGGTCGCATATGCGACCGCATAGTTGCTTCCAGAATGGTCCTCTCCTGCTCACGTTGGCGGCCATTATGTGGCCCGCAGAGTGATTATGCGGTCGCATAATGGACCGCATAAATGCGCTTTTCTGCCAAAATTTTTCCTTTACCTTTCGGTGCATTGTTCAACCCAAGATGTCCGAGTCGCGGCGAGCTTGAATTTCTACAATCCTCAAACACGTAAGCCTAGTCCGGCACCATGAAACATTATTTTCTTTTGCAAAATTCTACGGGGCCGTAAATTCTCCCCCACTTAGGATCATTCGTCCTCGAATGAGGGTCAAAACATGTTATTAGCATCTTATGCAACTCAGTTTTCATACCACACACCAACAACCCCAAATTCGACTAACTCCCTAAATTTCCAAACATTTCGCTAGAGTTTCCCTTGTAACTAGTCCTATCCACCTGTCAGAGGGCCCCAGAAACACATCCTAACAGCATATACATAATCCAACGACGTAACATAATACAAAAAAATACCAACTGTGGTCTCACAAGCAATATATTTTTGGAAAAAGGAACACCCTTAACGCCAATAGTACAAATGATACAAAATTCATAGAAAGCAACTCTTAGAATATTTTTCATAGATTACAACTTTATAAATACATGGCTATTCAAACAAATAAGGATACTTTGTCTTCATTTCTTCCTCGGCCTCCCAAGTAGCCTCTTCAACCTGTTAGTTTCGCCATAGCACTTTTACAGATGTAATTTCTTTATTTCTCAATTTTCGGACTTGCCGATCAATAGTAGATACTGGAATCTCTTCATAAGTCAATTCTTCATTAACCTCAATAGTCTCAACCAGAACAATGACTGTCAGGTCTCCAACTACTTTCTTTAACATAGACACATGAAACACCGGGTGCACTAATGACATCTCAGGTGGTAGCTCAAGCTTGTACGCCACCTCCCCAATCCTCTGAATGATTTTGTATGGTCCAACATACCTCGGATTCAATTTCCCTTTCTTACCAAATCGCATTACACCCTTCATGGGGGAAACTTTCAAGAATACCCAATCATCTTCTTTGAACTCTAAATCCCTACAACGAACATCCGAATAAGATTTCTGATGACTCTGAGCGGTATTCAACCGCTCTTTTATGATTTTAACTTTTTCCATAGCCTGATGCATATCTGGCCCTAACAACTCTGCTTCCCCAATTTTGAACCACCCAATGGGAGATCTATATCTCCTACCATATAAAGCCTCGAACGGTGCCATTTGAATGCTAGTATGATAGCTATTGTTGTATGCAAATTCTATGAGTGGTAAATGATCATCCCAGCTACCTTTGAAGTCTATAACACTAGCTTGCAACATATCCTCAAGCGTCTGAATAGTCCACTCTGCCTGCCCGTCAGTCTGCGGGTGAAAGGCTGTACTAAGATTCACCTGAGTACCCAATCCTTGCTGAAATTTCTTCCAAAAATTAGCAGTGAATTGTGCCCCCTGATCAGAAATGATGGAAACTAGGGTGCCATGCAACTTGACTATTTCTTTGATATACAACTGAGCATATTGCTCCACTGTGTCGGTAGACTTAACCGGCAAAAAGTGTGCCGATTTCGTGAGTCGATCCACAATCACCCAGATTGAGTCAAACTTGCGTGGAGTGCATGGTAATCCTACCACAAAGTCCATATTAATCATTTCCCACTTTCACATTGGAATTTCTATGTTATGTGCCAACCCACCGAGCCTTTGTTGTTCGACCTTCACTTGCTGACAATTTGGACATCTTTCCACAAAATCCGCCACATTCCTCTCCATATCATTCCACCAATAGACTTCCTTAAGATCATGATACATTTTTGTAGAACCTGGGTGCACGGAATACCTAAAAGTGTGAGCTTCAGTCATAATTCTTTCACGGAGACCATCCACATTTGGAACACAGAATCGCCCTTGGTACCTTAGTGTACCATCATCCATGCCAAGAGAAAAGGCCATGGTCTTATGTTTATGAATCCCCTCTTTCAACTGCACCAACAATGGATCGTTGTATTGCTTCTCTTTGACTTCCACAACAAGCAATGATTCAGCCCTATTTTGCGCAATTACCCCTCCTTCACTAGAGTCCGCAAGACGAACTCCCAAACTAGCCAATCGATGAACTTCCTTGGCTAATGGCCTCTGATATGCCTCCAAGTGAGCCAAACTACCCATAGATTTCTGGCTAAGAGCATCAGCCACAACATTGGCCTTTCCCAGATGATATAGAATATCAATGTCGCAGTCCTTGAGTAACTCAAGCCATCTTCTGTGCCTCAGATTCAATTCCTTCTGCTTGAAAATATATTGAAGGCTCTTCTGGTCCGTGAATATATCAACATGGACCCCATATAAATAATGATGCCAAATTTTTAATGCAAATACCACTGCCGCAAGTTCTAAATCATGTGTTGGATACTTCTTTTCATGATTCTTTAGTTGCCTAGAAGCATAAGCTATCACCTTCCCATGTTGCATAAATACACACACAAGCCCGATTCTTGAAGCATCACAATATACCACAAATCCATTTATACCCTCTGGTAGAGTCAACACCGGTGTTGTAGTCAATCTTGCTTTCAATTCCTGGAAACTCTTTTTACAAACATCTGACCATTGGAACTTAATTGCCTTCTGCGTCAATTTAGTCAATGGTGAGGCAAGAGTAGAAAACCCCTCAACAAACTTTCTGTAATATCCAGCTAAGCCTAAGAAACTGCGAATCTCTTTTGGAGTTGTAGGCCTCGGCCAATTATTCACAGCCGCAATTTTCTGAGGATCAACCTTAATCCCCTCATTAGAGACAACATGACCCAAGAATGTGACAAACTCGAGCCAAAATTCATATTTCGAAAATTTTGCATACAACTGGTGTTGATACAGAGTCTGCAACACTGCCCTGAGGTGACCGGCATGGTCCTCTCGATTGCGTGAATATACAAGAATATCGTCAATAAACACTATCACAAAAGAATTGAGGAATGGCTTGAAAATGTGATTCAGAAGATCCATGAAGGCTGCTGGGGAATTTGTTAGCCCCAAAGACATCACCAAAAATTCAAAGTGCCCATACCGGGTTCTGAAAGCTATTTTCGGAATATCTCGCTCCCTGATCTTCAATTGGTGATACTCGGATCGTAAATCAATTTTGGAGAAGTACCCAGCACCTTGTAATTGGTCAAACAAGTCATCTATCCTTTGCAGTGGGTACTTATTCTTGATTGTGACCTTATTAAATTGCCGATAGTCAATACACATTCTCAGTGACCCATCTTTCTTTCTTACAAAAAGGACCGGTGCACCCCAAGGCGACACACTTGGCCGGATAAAACCCTTTTCTACCAAATCTCTCAATTGTTCCTTTAGCTCCTTCAATTCTGCCAGTGCCATTCTGTAGGGTAGAATAGATATAGGATGCGTGTCTGGCATCACATCAACGCCAAAAACAATCTCCCTGTCTGGTGGGATCCTAGGGATTTCATCCGAAAAGACTCCCGGAAATTCATTTACAACAGGCACAGACTCAAGTGCAGGTGCCTCAGCATCGGTGTCCATAACTCGGACCAAATGGTAAATACATCCCTTGTTGATCATCTTTTTGTGGCCTTAAGGAAGGAAATAAGCCTACCCTTTGGCACCACATCATCACCCTTCCACTCAATAAATGGCTCATTTGGAAATTCGAACCTAATAGTTCTGGTTCGTCAATCAAGCTTGGAAAAACGTGAATAAAGCCAATCCATCCCCATTATCACATCAAAATCGACCATTCTCAATTCAATAAGATCGGCTACGGTGTCTCAACCATGAAATGTGACAATACAATCCCTATAAACCCGTGCGACAAAAATAGACTCACCAACCGGAGTAGATACAGAGAACGACTCATAAAATTGTTTTGGTTCTATCCCAAATTCCATAGCAACATAAGGCGTGACATATGACAAAGTGGAACCGGGATCAATAAGAGCATATACATCATGAGATTGGACAGTCAATATACCTGTGACAACATCTGGAGAAGCCTCTAATTCCTGACATCTCCGTATAGCATAAAATCTGCTGGGTCCTCCCAAATTCTGTGCACCACCCCTAGTTGTACCACGCCCTGCGAGTGCTAGGGTGCCTCGAGATGGAGGTGTTGTGGATGTAGTAGCTGCAGAATTAGCTGGTTGTGCCGCACCTCTGCCCATATTTCGGCGGGACGAGCGACAATCTCTCTGAATGTGACCCCTCAAACCATACCCATAACATACTGGTAAGTCTATGAAACAGGACCTAAAGTGCATCCTTCCACACCTAGGGCATGGAAGTCTCCGCTGCTGAAACTTTATATCGGGCCGACCTTGCTGGTGGGGTCCCCTGTTGCCCTGACTGGGTCTAGATGATTGTGCACCCATCGAAGACTGGGCGAGTGATTGGGATGGTCCTGATGACGCTCCCCTGAATACCGACCTACGACCACTATCACCGGAAGAACCACCAAAGTTTCCCGCGGATCGGGCCTTGCTGCTATTCTGACGCTCCATTCTATTCTTTAATTTGCGGGTCTCTGTGGCTTGAGAAAATGGCACCATCTTACCATAGTTCATATCAGAATTCAAGGCAGCTGAAGAGGGCTCATTGATAACCAAGGGGCTAAGGCCCTGTACAAACCGGCGTAATCTAGCCTCCATAGTGGGCAACATGTGAATAGCATACTTGGACACGTGCGCAAACTCCATATGGTACTCCCACACATTCATACTACCCTGCTTCAGGCTTTCAAACTCAGCGGCATGAGCTGCCTTAGTTTCGGTAGGCAAGAAATGATCCATAAAGGCATCTGTGAACTCACCCTACCTTGCCGGAGGGCTTCCCTCCTCACGGAATTCCTCCCACAACTCAAACCAAGAACAGGCCACCCCTTTCAAGCGGTAGGAGGCCAACTCTACTCCTTCCGCCTCTGTAGCATTCATGACCCGGAGAGTTTTGTGCATCTCATCAATGAAGTCCTGGGGGTCCTCCTCGGGATAAGTACCCGTAAACAATGGAGGATCTAACTGAAGAAACTTCTTCACCCTGGAACTAGCAGATTCCCCTGGATGACTGGAAGAAGTAGGCCCAACACTCAATCTCTAGGTTTGAGAAGCCACTATTTGTGTCGACATTTGTATGGCTCCTCTAATATCAGTATCAGACACACCAGAATCGGAACTTGGAGCTAGAGGTGGAACTGGAATATCAGTTGGAGGAACCGTTGCACCTTCTGTAGGTGTAGGGACAGGTGCGTTCTGATCAGTTGTAGTAGAGTCAGGCAGTGTAGTAACTGGAGGAACATTCTCACTCAGGTGCTCACCCGCATCATCAATTATAGGGTCAACTATCACTGCTGGGGTGACATTGGCTCTTTGGCCAGTTCTTGCCTTCTTCTTAGGTGCCATGTACTGAAAATTAGAGCAACGCAAGATTTAAAGGAGGAACAATCTTACAACCAGCTTTATCGCACGATCAAGAACATGAAAGAATGGTATTATTCCTAAATGCCCATGTAGCATCCTAATTATATATGTGGTCGACAACACACCAATAATAAAGACTCTACTAGACACGACTCTGAGACATCCTAGGATACTTTAAAACCTTAGGCTCTGATACCAAGTTTGTCATGCCCCAAAACGGAGGAGCGCGGCCGACACTCAACCGAGTGAACCTGACCGAGCAAACCTATTAGATTTCATTCTACAAAAACTCATCCACAAATGGATATAATACATATTTTCATTAATTAGACAAAATGGTGTTCACATCTACAATACCAATTCATTTCCAATAGCTTCATCATTTTTCAAAGTCTCAATGGACAAGTAATATAACCACATCATAACATATTTTGTCTTCCCCAGCACCAATACATAACCCACACTATGTCTACGAAGCCTATATAGATAAAGATGAGTATAATGATATTGCCGACAACAAGGCCCCGACTATACCTCAAACAGAATACACAAAGAACAAAAGATACATGACCCCAAGATGAAGTGGGGCTCACCAAGTCAGCTAGGAAGAAGGTGTACTGCTATCACTGATCAATATCTCTTGCTGTGGAACCACCTGCATCCATTTAAAGATGTAGCGCCCCCGGCAAAAGGGATGTTAGTACCATCGAATAGTACTAGTATGAAAACTAAACCGGCCCCGATGCCTCACCCTATGTATGCAAGTGGAAGTATAAGTACAATACCACAACTCTACTCAAGCGGCTCTGCCGCCTCACCCCAATGTATGCGGGTGGATGTATAGCCACAGTACCAAGAATCTACACATACGGCTATGCCGCCTCACCCCAATGTTTGCGGGTGGAAATGCATCAATGATACCAATACCAATACAAAATAGCTATGCCAACTCACCCTAATATATATATGTGGGTGGTGGTGCCACAATAATACCAAACTATACACAAAGCGGTCGTATCGCCTCACCCCAACGAATGCAGGTGGAGGTGTATCACGATACTCCAATCTCTACACAAAGTGGCCATACCGCCTCACCCCAATATATATGCGGGTGGAGGTGTATAACAATACCACAATCCCAACACAAAGCGGCCCTACCGCCTCACCCCAATATATGCGGGTGGAGGTGTATCACAATACCACAATCCCAACACAAAGTGGCCTTACCACATCACCCCAATATATGCGGGTGGAGGTGTATCAAAATCCCAATCTCTACACAACTTGGCATAATGAAATTCACATAAATACCGACTTAAAATTATAACATGTGGATACACAATCCATAGTTTGAAACACATCCTCAATTTATAATGCAATATGATATGAGCATTTGAAACACAAATTGAACATATATCTTTATCACAAAACTTATCGTAATACTCGGTTTGTAATCAACATCTTGGAACTTACAAGGATAATGGGAATTCCAATTCTTAAAGAAGAGTTTATCCAACATACCTCACTTGAGCTTCCTTACACTCTAAATGTTTCGGAATTTTTAGCAACTTCAATCTATTGTAGAAATATAACAAATTGAACCAAAATTAGGGAGATGCCCATAGTTCTAGCTCATTTGAGCATTTATCAAACACAAAGTGTGGATTAAGGTTCAAGGCCCTTTTATGGAGGATTCCATCATCCCACAACCCAATCTTTACCATTTTTAGCTCAACAATCTTCCTACACCCTTTGATAACACATGCATGCAAAAGAAACAACCCTCCTGCCCAGAAATTATCTTGCTAATTATCCATTTCTACACAAAATTTGAAATTGAGGGTTTGGGTGTACAAGCTTACCTCTAGGATGAAGACCTTGTGAGTTTTTCTTCTTAATATTCCAAAACATGAGCAAAAATTGAAGAACAATTATTGAAGAACCCCTTCTCAATCTTGGGCACTCTCTCTCACTCTAAAATATCAGCTTCTCGCTCAAGAATGGCCCAAAGAGTGTATTTAACGAAATAGGGTCGGGTTTTAAAAACCCAGAAATGGAGCTCCGGAAAGGTTCTGCGGTCGCATATGCGACCGCATAATGGATATACGGACCGCATATCGGTCACATAATTACTGACAAAAATGATTAAAAATATGTCTGTGTATGCGGTCACTATGCGGTCGCATAGTCGACCGCATAGCTGCTTCCAGAATGGCCCTCTCCTGCTTACTTTTGCAGCCATTATGCGGCCCGCATAGTGATTATGCGATCGCATAATGGACAGCATAAATGCGCTTTTTCGCCAAAAAATTTCCTTTACTTTTCGGTGCATTGTTCAACCCAAAAAGTCCGAGTTGGGTAGTCCTTAAATACGTAAGCCTAGTCCGGCACCATGAAACATTATTTTCTTTTGTAAAATTCTACGGGGCCTTACAGTGTTCATGCCCCAAGGTACAAGTAGACAGGGTGACATGCCTCCTCAATGGGGTGCCCGCTTCAGCTGTTGGTTGTCGCACTCCACTTCTCTGGGGCTGCTATAAAAGAGTCGATAGGTACTATTGTATATAGTTTTGACATTTTAGGTATAAAGGGGCCCTGTCCCAACCTATTTATGTATTATAGAACTTTTAGAGGCTTGCAATCTAGAGCTCAGTGTGTATATGTAATATTATAGCCTTGTCGGCCTTGGTTATCTGTATGTACTGTGTGGGGACTCTCATGCTTGCATATTGTGGTACACTCTTGTCTTGTTAATGGTATATGGAGGCCATGTCGGCCCAATTTCTATTTTTGAGATTCTATGTACTATGGTTGGTTCGCTCGGGCGTTCGGGCACTGACCATACCCCCCAAGGTTGGGGTGTGACAGATTTGAGGTCGTCGGGCAGAGTTAAGTCTCTTATCTATCCTTGTAATATGAAATTCTCCTCATAGATGATATGATTGCTAATTAATTCATGAATTAGGAGCCATGTATATGTGAGGTGACGAGCGTATATGCATAGCTAGTTTTTGGACCATATCCGGTATTTTTTGGTTGGAATTGTGCTTTATTCAATTTTTTGAAGTTTCTACCCTTGTTCAAATTGTTTCTATGACTACAAGATAATTTATATTCATGATTTAGAAGCATGCATAGCATTATGACTTGTTGATTTGACATGAGTATGATATTGCCATGTCAATTTTATTATAAAATCATAGACATATACATGCCTTATTTGCTCCATGATTTTTATGGTTTCTATAGCCTAATTATCTCCTGATAATAGTATGATTAAGCTAGAAATGTACTAAATAGCTTATTGAGTTATTTTGATTAAATGAGTATATGATTTGCCATAGCCACCACTTACCCATTTGAGCTTGTATCCGCATTCTTATTATCATATCGTGTGCCCCTTTATTATTCGTTTCTCACACATATGCATAAGCAGAAGTGGTTATTGAGGAAAGTTTGAGGATTTTGGCATGCGCGTCCTTGAGCGGATATTCATACTGATTATTTGATTGATGATGTTATGATGTGGATCGGGTTTTGCGCCGCAATAGTTGATTGATAATCCTTAAATATAAATTATCAACGCTTGGATTATTTATTTGTCCCAACAGAGTCAGGTGATTACCCATGTTACCTTGGCCCCTGTGAGCGTAGGCCCCCATGATTCTTTTGGTGCTTGTTGGATATGTGGCCTTTGTCAGGCAAAAGGATTGTGCTGTTATTTGTCGAGAAAAGGATCATGAGCATGCATATTTATGTTTACTTAGACTCATGCTATGAATTGAAGTTAGTGTTGTTGACTGGTATCAATTTTACTCGAGAATTGAGACGACTGTTATTTTACTTGATTCTAGTTATTTGAAAAACATGTCTAAATTTAATATGAGTTGTAACTGTTACTCTTTTTGATGATATCATGTCTAGCTTCCGGTTGGATTATTCTTTCACCTTCTTATTTGACAATTAGTGAGAGTTAGAGTCGACCCCTCGCTACTACTTCTTCGAGGCTAGATTTGATACTTAGTGGGTACCGTGGTTTGTACTCATACTATATTTATGCACATTTTTATACAGGTTTTGAGGTTGGTGCAAGTAGTATTTATCTGGGATGGTAGTTGTATCCATGGAGACTTCATGGTAGATGCTCTTAGTGATCGATTTGCAGCACATGGAGTCCCCCTCCCTAATTTTCTCTTATGTCTATCTACTTTATTCAAACATACAATGTATTTAGATGATTTCTAATACTCAGTAGATTTTTGTGATGACTGTGACATCTGGTTTTGGGCAATGCTGGCAGTTGTGGTCGTGTTTAAACCCTGCCATAGGTATTCTATCTATGATTATCAAACTTGGTATTATTCTATTTTTTTTTATTATACTGAGTATATTGTTAAGGATATTTTATCTTCTTTAGTATTTCATTTTTATTGTGTTTGCTTGCCTAGAGAGCGGGTTAGGCATCATCACAACTTTTGGTGGGATTTCGGGTCGTGAGAAGAACAGGAATGAAAAATGCAAAAGTAAAAAGGACAACTGCAAAAGGAGACAGAAGATGCAAATTTGGAAGAGAGTTGTGCAATCAAGAACTGTAGAACCATTATGCGAGCCGCAAACCTACTTTGCGAAGAGGGTCCAAAACTGGGAAGATCTTGTTTGTGATGACCTGAATAATTATGGGATTGCAAACCCGATTTAATATAACGACCTGACTGGTTGTTTTGAGCTCTAACATTCAATTTGGCGGTTTGAGACATTGAGTAGCTTCATATGATGGATTTTGATTCGCGTGTATGGCTGAGTTTTATTTTTGAGAGGTTCTGCGTTGATTTGGAAGGGTAGTTCTCAATTTGGAATCCTTAAGTTGGACGAGTTGACCAATATTTGACATTTGAGTAAATGACCTAGGAATTTGATTTGAAAATTTCAAAAGGTTTGTATGGTTATTTTGGACTTGGGCGTGTGTTCATATTTGTATTCAGAGGTTCCCAGAATATTTTGGTGTCGAAGGTTGGCAAGTTTAGGAATTAGAGAATTCTTAAGTTTGACCGGGAGTTGATTTTGGTGTTGTCAAGTTCCAATTGTGCTTTTGAAACCTTGGTTAGATTCATTTAGTTGATTGGAACTTGTGTGTGAATTTTTGTTGTAATCCGGAACGTCCAAGTATGATTCAAATGCGTTCGGCAAAGTTTGAAGGTTTGAAAGTTAAGAGAAGGATTTTGATCTTCCATTCTTGGGTTTGATGTTATTTATGGTGTTTCAAGCCTTTGGATATATTTGGTTTAGCTATGTGGACTTATTAGCATGTTTGAACGGGGTCTCGAGGATCTCAGGTGAGTTTCACGGTGGTTTCAGATCATTTTGAACCACTTTGACGTTGCTGGTTTTTGGTGTTTAGCTATGCATCACGAACATAGGATTGCCGCAAATGCGGAGATTTGTTCAGCTGGGGGATGTTTGTTCATTGTGGTTGTGATTTCTTGCATTTGATCGCGGAGTGGGATCTTTGGGCAGCTGATTTTTGGTCATCTCATTCACGGGCATGATGTCGCAATCACATATTGTGGAGGAGTTGGTCTACGCATTCGCGTGTAGTGTTCCACATTCACATAGAGGAAGAGGTCAGCTGGGGGTTGTTGTATGCATTTGCGATGGGTATACCCATTCTCGATTAAGGCAGATCTAGAGAACTGCGTGTTCGCAAAGTGAAGGACGCTATAGCGGAGGCTTATTTCTGGGCGGCGACATTGTATGCTTCATGATCGCGAAGCTTTGGACTGCGATTGTGAATGGCTTACCGGGCGAAGACCTGTAAGTGTTATATTTCGGGATTTTGCCTATTCTTTCATATTTTGAGGCCTAGACTTCGAGCGGAGGAGATTGTGAAGAGATATTTCACAACTACATTGGAGGTAAAGCATTTTTACTTGAATTGTTTTTTATATATTGTTTCTCTATAGATTTCTACACCTAAAATTTGGAATTTTGAAGTAAAAGTTGGGGTTTTTGTCTACAACTTAAGAGAGTGTATTTTGGGGATTATATGGTGGATTTGGACTCAGCTCTGGAATCTAATCACATATTTGGATTCGTGGGGTTATGGCTAGTCGGGATCTACCCCTTGACTCAGGGTTTGGCCATATAGACATGGGTTGACTTTTGTTGACTTTTGGGAATTTGATTAAAGACTATAGTTTTATTGTTTGGAATTGATTCCTATGACTTTATATGATGTTATTGAGTCATTTGGAGTTGAATTTTGATGATTACGCGATTGTTACTTGATTTTAGCTTACCAGGCGGAGGTAAGTCTCTTGTATATACTTGTAAGAGAGAATTCTCCCCATAGGTGATATATTTGCTACTCGATTCATGATGCAGGAGCCACGTATATGCAAGGTGACGAGCGTATATACGTAGCTAGGTCTTGACCATATATGGTAATGTTGACTTGAATTGTTCTTTGCTGGATTATGTGGAGTTGTTATCAATGTTCTAATTGTTTTTAAGACTGCATGATAATTTAGATTCTTGATTTAGAAGCATGATTAAGGTTGTGACTAGTTGAATTGACATAAAGGACTGTTTTGCCATGTTGAGCTTTATTATAAATATGTGGTCATACACTTGTCTTATATGCGCCATATTTTTTGATGGTTTCTATGGCCTAATTGACACATGATAAATAGTATGTTAAAGCTAGAATATGTTAAATTGCCTATTGAGGCATTCTAATGAATTGAGTTACATGACTAACCATAGCCATCTTTTAGCCATATGAGTTTTTATCTGCATTCTTATTATTATGTCTAGTTCTTCTTAATGATATTATTTCATTTACATATGCATGAATTGGAAAATTTGCAATTGTGGAAGGTTGAGAAATTTGGTAACAAGGACATTGTGAGTGGATATTGATTATCTATGATTTATGGAAGTATAATCGGAACGAGTTGCATGTCGACGCTTGATTGATGATCATCAAATATAAAATGATCAACACTTGGATATGGATCCTTCCCTTCCGATTTTGGTGATTACCTATGTTACCTTGTGCCATGTGAGCTGTAAGGCCCCGTACAATTTCGCCAAGGAATTTAAGGTTTTGTGGTACTGAGGTAGGCCCAGGAGAATGAGGATTGTAAAATTCTTCGCAGCTCACAAGCTCGCCGCGGTACAGACTTTTTGGGTTGAAGAATGCATTGGAGAGAAGAATGCATTGGAGAGTTGATGGAAATTTTTGGCAGAAGAAGGCAATTATGCGGTCAGTTTCACGATTATAGAACCACTCCGCGGGCCGCATACCCATTGCAGAGTTGAGGAAAAAAATGATTGAATTTTGAAGGTCATTTTGCGTCCCATTATGCGATCACATATCCGTTTCGCGGTCCGCATTTTCCATCACAGATTTGGAATGAAAAATTTTGTTGGGCAATTATGTGGTCCACTCTGCGGCCGCATAAGTGGTGTGCGGACCGTAGACCTGTCGTAGACCGGTCCAGACCAGCCTAGTTCTTGGTATCGTTTTCGCTGCCCATTTTGCGGGCCGCATATCTGTTATGCGGTCCATTCTGCGATCGCAGACCTGAGTTCAGAGGGTCCATTTTCCTATTTTTATAACCCAACTCCATTTTGATAAATAGCCTTAGGGGCTCATTTTGAAGCAAATGTCTGATGATTTTAGAGAGAGGTAAGAGTATTTTAGAGAGAGAAGGAGGAAACCTAGCATTCTAATCACCCATTCTTGCACCAATCTTCAAGAATCAAGGAAGCCAATCACTATATTATCATCTATCTGGGTAATTCCTACTTCTAAGACTTCATGAAAGAGGTTATGAGTTCAAATATATTATGGGGGTTGGAAATAGGCCATGCATGTGATAATAGGTTGTAGTATGTGGGGTAATGAACTAATTTGGGTAGTTTCGTGTTGAAATTGGTTGAGGGAGGAAGGGATTACCATTGCAGAGCTTTGTAGTCCATTTTGCATACTAAGTGTTTGACAAAATTCCTAAGAGAGTTACACCATGAGAATCCTTCTAATTATTATCTGATTTTCGCTATCTTCTTATAGATTGTTATTGCTAGAAGTGTTAGGATGTTATAGTAACTTAAGGAAAGCTCAAAAAAGGTATGTTTGCTAAACTCCTCTTTTAGAATTGAACCCCACAATGGCCTTGTAAGTCCCGTGTTGCTCATTATAAATTGATTATTCTGAATAAGCCTTGTGTCAAAAGATATATGCGTTCAATTTGTATTCCAAACGTTCTTGTTATGTTGAGTTACTATTTGATATGGTGATTAATTATGGGCTATGTGTTAATACGTTATGATTTGAAAACGTGATTTTAATGAAAACTAGCATGTCAACGTGTGTAAGAAATCACATGTGCCTAAGACCCTTAATTTGGTTAGTTGCCCAAATGTGTATTTAAAGTCTTGAGTAAGAAATGCCTTGTTGTTGATAATCTATAAGGATGCTTGAAAGTGAAAGAAGTGGGTTGGAGATATAAAGTGTGGCCAATGTGCCAAGAATGAAAGTTATACTTGTGGCCAATGATGCCGAGAAAATGAAATGATGTGAGAAAGGTAATGAAATAGGCCTTGATTCAACTGTTCCAAAATGACTTCGAAAATAGATTTGCCTAAAAGCATATGTACCGAAGTTATCCCCAAATGTGGTTGTTTTAACTAATTCTATGCTTTGTAAGTATGTCCAATATGTTTTGAGCTCTTATATCTTCATGAGTTGAAATTGTGTATTGCCCTTGTTGGGGAAAAGTATTACAAGAACAAATGATGTGTTACACGTTTATGATTTTAACTTGTGCTTCGGTTGCCAATCATTTTACTCCATTTCTTGGAAAGAAATCCATTGTGTTTAAAGTTTTCATTACTAATAAACCTAACGTTGTGATTTCTAAAATATTCTATTTGTTGATATTTATGATGATGATCCATGAAAGTAAAGAAACAAAAGTGTTGAATATGAGATATGATCACCGTGCCATGAATGAAAATCATACGTATGGCCAATAGAGCCAAGAAAATAATGATGTTGTGAATGGTTGAAAGTACTAACGAAGCTATATCTACAGTGTGAAAGGTTAAAAAGTGAATATAAAATATATTTGTACTTTTGTTTCCCTTGTGTGCAAAACAAAAATATTTTTAGGAGTATCATAAGGCCCACACCCGAAACTACACATGCCAGTGTCGGGGTGGATTGTAATTATTCCCCTTATTTGGTATGAGATTGAAATATTATTGTGATTATTCCCCTTAATTGGGATGAGATTGATATTAGTTGTGAATTGCAAAGTCAACCCACACGGCATATGTGGGAAGGCAGCCTAGCCGATCGGGTGGAGATCGGATGCCATTTTGCGCACATGGTGGTACTATTCTTGGTAACACCTTTTTTTCGCATCACATGTCAAACCATATTGTCCGTGGGGAGATGGCATAGCCGATCTGCCATGATCGGACTCCATACTAAAAATAATGTGGTATATCACTGCTAATGATCTCCCAACCAAATATATATATATATATATATATATATATATATATATATATATATATATATATATATATATATTATTATTTTTTTATTTTGAAAGCTGTTATGTTTTAACTGGGCATTTGGATATTGTTGATTATGACTTGCTGTTTCTATGGTTTTCCCTTTCTTATATTGGCATTTTTTTTTTGAAAGAGGACATTTAGCTTTACATACTAGTACTATTCCATATGTTTGCCCGGGGGGGGGGGGGGTGTTGCATCTTCAATGGATGTAGGTGGTTCGTCAACGGGCAGTTATGATCCTCGTTAGCAGTTACTCTCTATTCAGCAGATTTTGGTGAGCCCTACTCTGTTCTGGGCTTCATGTCATTTGACGTTGTACTTTATGTTTTGAGTTATAGCCGAGGCCTTATCACCGACACTTTCATTCTTCTCTTCCGTTGTACTCAGAGGCTCCGTAGACAGGTTGTGGGTGGTGTTTGATGATGGGAATTAAACTAGTAAGTGTTGGTATTTGGGCAAACATATTTTTCATCATATGTATAAACTTGTAATATTTTGGAAATCATAAATGAATATCCTTTAGTAATGGAAAAAGAATGTGGAACACTTGACTCTTCTTATGTCTATCACTTGTACTGATTATTATGTTATTAATGAGCAAGGTTGGGTAGAAGGCATATAGCAGGCTTTCTTAACCGGGGTATCTCAGTTGAGCGTCGGTCGTGCCCCCCAAAGGTCGGGGCGTGACAAACTTGGTATCACAGCCTAATGTTTTAAAGCATCCTATGATATCTTGGAGTCATGTCTAGTAGAGTCCATCTTATCGGTGTGTTGTCGACCACATCTATAATAAGGAATCTACTTGGACATTTAGGAATTTCATCCTTCTTTGATAATCAAGATCATACGATAGAGCTCAAGATAGAAAGCTAATTTCCTCGCCATGTCTCATTTCTAGATGAGTAATCCACAAGTTCGAAGCAGCAATGAGGGAATGAACTCACCATTGAATTTGGGGGAGATTGCGCGAGAGTTTGTTGGGAGAATGTGTCGAGCCGTGGAGGGATTGGAACAAATTTTTGCTAAGGGAATTGTCCTTGTTCCTATCAATGTCACTGCACCACCGGATCATGTGGTGAGAGCACTTAAGAAACGAAAGAGGGTTGTGGTACTAATGAATCAGAATGTTTGATTTGCAAGAAGCGTCACTTGGGGATATATTGGATGACTCTTGAAATATGGTATGGTTCTAGAAAGAGGGTGCACAAGAAGAACAAATGCTCTAGGTTGGATGCACCTAGCCCGGTTTGGCCGATATGTGGGCGAGAACATTTGGGGTCGTGTTGTATGTATGATCACCAGCGTGTTAGGGGTGGTAGATATGGGCAATTACAAAGGCCTACACAACAATCTGGTACAAAGATTGTTAAACCGGCCATGAAGGCCTGGAGGAAGGAAAAGGGGGATACTTATGATGTATGCAAAAGGGGTAAATATAAGGTCAGTGGGTCGAGTCAGTTTAGTGGACCTCATCCTCGTTGCGTGAAGTGTAGGAGATGTCATTCGGAGGTATGTCACTATGGTACCAATGTATGTTACAGATGTGGAGTCAGGGGGTATCAGTTAAGGCACTGCCCCGTCAATCTAAAGTTACCAAGTAAGTCACTCCTTAGTACACCATTCTGAAAACCACATACTTTTTCTTGTTGTATATGTACATCAATATTTAGAGTCTTCATAGATATAGTCTTAACAAGAATCTGAATCACAAAACATTGCATGTATCTACTCTTTGTATGAGGCGCATTATTCGTGAAACCTCTTTCTCACAATTCTCTTACTTATGACCTCTTGAGGAATTGAGTTCTATAATGATTTCCGTGAAATGAGTTATAACCCTAGGTGAATACTTTCCACTTGTTTAACCAAATTCTCAACAAAGGACTATACCTGATGAATTTCTTATAGAACCTTCTGATTCAAATGGATAACACCTGCTCACTTGTACTTGGGCATGCACTATCATAATGTTTACCTACGTGGTATCAAATCTAATGTAAGACAACATAGTGTTGAGATCTTTCTTGAGCCTCCCTCTCCCTCTCCTGTGTGTGGCTCGTAGGATTTAAGGAATCCCTTTTACTCCCTTTTGAACATTATCATAAACCCCCTTCTCTATTTAGTAACATAAGAGCATATCTCAGCACCTATCATATGTGTACATGTCAATTGAAATGGTCACTTGTTTGCATGAATTCTCTCTGAAATTTGATATCCTCACACCTCCGTCATAGGAAAATCTTGTGTTTGCCCATCCTAGTATAACTTTCATGTCCACTTAGGACATTCTGCACTAAGTAGCTCACTTTGTTCCTAGTATTGTAGTTACCCATGATGTGGCCTGGTATTGCAGTCTGAGAGTTATTATAGCAGAAATATATCCAACTCATAACAAATATTCATTTTCTCTTTATACCTCCACAACATGTATTAACCGTGTTCCTTAGTTAGTGAATTCATTGTGCTAGTTTCCCAACACTTGTTGGATAACCATGAGAGATTGCGTCCTTCTATATGTCACTGTAACACTTCATTTCTCATAAGGACCCTTAATAGCCTCTCCGTCAAGACCGAATGCACCTTTGGGGTTATCATAGAATCACGTCTGCTTCTCATGTTTTCCTATCTTTCATTAGCATCTGGGTACTTTTCAAGTCATAAGACCCCTGGCGAACTCATTATGAACATCTGCAAATCTTCCATGATTATTTTATAGTGTCTCCCTGGGTTCCATTATCCTTACGCATTCGGCTTCTAGAATCATTGACTATGTCATTGTCATGTGTAGGGAGTTTACTATCCTTAATGTTCTACACCTTTGGGTGGATAGGGGTTATCTGTCTTCCTCCCTGGAGCATCATATTACCCATTAGAACCTTTCTAAACAATGATGTCATTACAATGGTTAACCATGTCAGTGCTATTGATAGTAACCTTCATGTCTCTTAGGATATAACCTCCTGAAATGCTCTTCTCAGTATATTGATGGATTCTTGAACAATTCCAGCCCAATCTCGAACCTCATTTTTCCTGTTTGTAGTAAATCTATCGAGAGCTGTAGGTTCAAACATGTCAAAGAAGAAACATCTTCCATGATCGAACTTATTGGGTAGGAACTCTATGGTCATATTCATTGTAGCCCATCATAGAATAATGATTGAAGGTCGCCAAAGGTTCAATTTGGGTATCTGACGTAGAGATTTAGAGTTGAAGAGAGTGAACGGGTTATTCTCAAGACGTTCTCCATGAAGATACTATGTGAATTGTTAATAAAGGTAAGATAGGTGTAGTTTACATTTGGTCATTATGGAATCTTGAAAGGAATAGGCCAAGCTATGAGTATGATGTGTCCCCCATCGTTGTTCTCCATGCACCCGGTGTTTCATGTGTCTATGCCCGAAAGGGTAGTTGGGAGTCGTTTGTCTATCAATCCGGTGGAAGCTATTGAAGGTGAAGTTTATGGGTAATGGGATTATGAGAGGTACCTAAAAGGTCGGTGTACACTGGCCCTCTCTCTATCTTTGATTAATTGTGATATTTTATGTTTATGATATTCTCTCTGTTGATCACCTTTGTTTATGATGTATATTAGTAACTTATAACTGTGTTTATTATGTTTTATTCTCCCATGCTATCTTTACTAATTAAGTTTATTATTTCCTGATAAGTTATGATCGTTTTGGTACTACTGACCAACCTGTATTGTTAATGAACTTCAACCCTATAACTTAACTAGATAAATATTTTCTATAATGATTGATATAAATCTTGTTGAACCTCTGTCACTAGCTAAGCTAAAATCTTATGATTATTCTATTTGTGCTCTATCTCTGTCAGTTAAATAATGGTTGCACTACCCTGCTTCACTAATTTAATTGAACTATGCTTTTAGACCTTTGCTAATATCCCAATAAGAGTTCATTTGCTGCACTATGCTATATTCATCCTTGGATTAGTAATGTTATACCATACTGTTGATTCAACAAAAGTGATCATCTTATTACACTGGACCTATTTTCTCTGACTATATACTTTGTTGTTGAAACCATTCTTGCTATATACTCTTACGAACTCATGCAAATCTATCATTATAGTCTGAACTCATTAGCATAAATCATCACACTATCTACTCGTCTGATCTGTTATTTTTTATGACCATAAGCTCTGTAGAAACGTTACTGTATGTTGGTTGTGTAACTCCCATTGACCTCTATGTTTGTGTTTGTCCAGTAATGCTCATGTACCTTTACATGATCTTAATTTGAGAAAGTTTCATGTCTAAACTACTTTTTTATTTTTATTGAAAACTACTCTGTCAAAGAAGAAGATCGAATCCTGTCTGCCTTAATAACTTAACAACTTGAGTAATATTAGACCTGAAATGGGAAGTTTACTAGTGTAACCAGATCACTCATAGGCTTATGCAAACTCATTAAGACTTGTTTCTCATGTTCTCACCAACTAAAAAATGAACATCCTTACACACTCCCCCATATCTGGCCTGATAATCTACAAATAATGCTATTAGGTTTGATATAGGCTAAAACTGACCCTCCTACCTACATTTATATCTCTGCTAGTTGTTGTTACCTTTATGAAGCCTGAACAAGGCCGTTGGTACATGTGTTTAGTGGAGTAAGGCCTCAATCATGTATATGCTTCCCGTTGGTACATGTGTTTAGTGGAGTAAGGCCTCAATCATGTATATGCTTACTTTTGATTGTTTTGAAGATTACTGAAATGGTAGTTGAAGTACTCTGAACCTAGTTAAAGATCCTAGAGGACTAATGAGAGTAATGTTTAGGTCTTTCCCTATAACTTACCATTGCTTAGATCATTCAACTGGGCACTTCTGAACTTGAAGTGGTTTACTGATAGTTTACTACTAATTCTCCTTGATTTACATCTGTGTGATAACCTTGCCTAATTTCCCTGATGCATGCTATAATCAATCATAAGGTCATTGATATTACTGGACTATATAAGTCCACTTACAGTAGTTGGTCCCTATATTTTGGTTCTGATCCTAAAGTTGTGATTGATTCTGGTCTGTTCATATCTTTGCACTCTAATGATAATGTTCTCTATAATTTTCTGTAGAAGTTCTATGTGTCTGAAACTTTGTGTCCGTTAATACTTTCATGTTAACTACTAAGTTAACACCTCATTTGTGTCTAATCCTTTTAGGAAGATTTAATATGGGTGGTTAAGGGTAGTTGGGGTGTGAAACCTGGTTTGTGGTTAAGATGCCCTTCCCTGACACAAGCACTTCTCGGAGTCCATGAGACCCTTGTGAACTCTGAAGTGCGAGGGGTCCAAAGAGGGATTTCGTCCATAAATATGATTTTTACTCTAAGCCTTTAGTCAACTCTTATTAATCCTCACAGGGTTAATACAAATGAATTTGCTTTCACTGTCCGCTTTAGATTTATTTACTTGTTGTGATTTAATTTATAAGGGCTTTATATTTATTTCTACTAATTATCTTCTTATTTATCTTTGTATGCATGAGGCGTGCTGAGTTCCTTGGAATTCAGGCCCAAGTTCCTGTCGAGGATGCCTTTCACTAGATGGAGTCTGCTGCTATGCATAAAATTTGCTGGGCCTGAATTTCTATCAGCCCAACGTCAAGAGTCCAAATGTTTTCCTCCCTCTTATATTTTTTTTAAAAAATAATTATTGTTATTTAGTTGTTCTGTGTATATGTTTGACACTAATGTTCTATTGGATTTTATTTGGATGTTTTGATTGTTTAGGAGACATATGAAAACCTAAAGCCCATAGGTAAAAGAATCAAAGTTTGAAGTTCTATTCGCTTTGACACTTTAATACTTTGATCATTTACTTTCTTAACAAACGAAAGATTTTGTCATGCTATCACTAACCATTTTCAGCATGTTTTGGATTCAAACATATTTGATTTTTTCCGATGATGGATATCAGTTGACATGTTTCTTGAAGGATTAAGGTCGAAAGAAAAAGACAAAAATATTTTCTTTTGTTAGGTAGTGTAATAATTCCCCCTTGGTTTTTCTTTGTGCCGCGGTCCTTTTTCAAGGGTTTTGTTTGAACTGGGTGTAGTTAGTTTTTATTTTTGTTAGGAGTAGGAAATGTCCTATGATTTGAATTGAAAGCAATATCTCTTGACTTTATTATGCCTTGAGAATAGTGAGTGCTTTAGTTGTGATGCTTAGGCTCAATTTTTAAATTTTGTATAAGTACCTTAAAGTGTATGATCTTAACTTTGCTTAATTTCTTTGACTAGAGTGTCTTGATAGTCCGATCTTGAGTGAGTCATGTGCCATGTGCGTGTGAGGTTTTGTGTATTCTGTGCATTGCATTTGATGTCTAGAACTTGCCCCGTATGTTTACAAAGCGAAATAGTAGTTTTATTCAGTCTTTGAAGTGATATAGGCATGTCTTTGTTGAGCTAGTTAAATGCTTTTACCCACCTAATTGTTATGTATCTTAGTTAACCTCATTGAGCGTATAATCTTGTTTCTTTGGAAACCTCATTACAAGCCTTACCCATTTGTTTTAATTGATCATCTATTTGAACCATTTACCTCTCGTGAGCACTTGAATTTGTTATGAACTTTGTAAAAGTTGAAGTGTGGGGTGGTTGGTTTGGGTTTTGATTGGAACTATTGAAATAAGGAGAAAGGTGCATTGTTTTGAAAAAGTAAGAGCCACTTGAGTTGAAAAAGAAAGAAAACAATTAAAGTGTATGATTGTGAAAAATGTTCCTTTACAGTGGTGAGTCTTGATGTAATTGTGCTTAAAGAAGTAGGAGTTAATGTATATTTATATGAAGGTGCAGTTATGGTTTGACAGAAGTGTGGGGTTTTGAATGGCTAATTATATGTATTAAAGTGCTTAGGGAGGTGTAGTCACTCTTATATCTAAATGTATCCTACCCATCAAGCAGCCTACATTACAATCAGTGAAAGTCCTACTTGATCCTTGACTGAATGAGCTCAATTAGGAGAGTAGTACACTACGAGCAAGCCTATGGTACGTCTTTTGTGGCATATGAATGTTGTTTCTGAGAGAGAGTGAATTCTTTTTATCTTGAGTTCCTAATTGTTCTTAAATTTTATTGTGTGTGGAACAACTCTCTATTGTTGTGTGAGGGCACATGATTCATGAAGGAAACGTAATGTCGTTGACCTCTATGTTACAGTAATTGAGCGGGTTATAAAAATGCATGGTGCTTTTGAGTCAAACTTGAGGCTAGGATGTTACAGTATTGTGCTTAATCTATTTTAAATATCCTTGGTGTGATGAGTTATGAGAGTTGTTTAAAAAGGTCGTGTCTATATGAAGTATAGTTTGATTGCTCGAAGACGAGAAATGATTTAAGTGTGGGATGTTGATGGTAGGCTATAATCTCTTGTTTTAGTCGTTTATTGCACTCTAATTCACTGCACTTAATTCATGTTTGAGCTTTAATTGATAGTGTTTTGCACTTATTGTATGTTTTATGCCTTGTAGGAGTGATTTCGAGCTATGTAGATGTTATGGAATGAATTCAAGCTATTTGGAGCTTTGAAATCTGAGTAAAAGCCCAAGGGATTAAGCCGGAATCGTGTTCGGAGGTCGAGGATCAAGTCTGTTTGTCAAAACGCAAGCAAAATCCGTACTCTGAGAAATTTGCACTAATGCGACGCACTATGCAACGCACTTGTGAGACACAACAGTGTATTTTTGGCTGCCTGACAGAAGTTGAGTTCTCTGGATTTCCCCACTAATGCCCTGTATGGCACACGCCGCCCCATGCGGCGCGCCTGTGTAAATTTTACATAGCCAATGTCCTATTTCTACTAGGAGAAGGTGGTTTCATCCGGGCCCGACCCTACTTGGTATAAATAAATAGAAAAACATTATTAGTTGGACTTTTGATACATATTCGACTTAAGGAGGCTAAGGAGGAGTTGGAAGAACACGAGCACAAGGATTTCATCATTCCTTCCTCACTCAAGACCCGAGTTTGGATTGAATTTATGTTTTCCTATATATTAATTTTATTTGTGATGAATTGCGTCATATCTATGGAGTAATTCTCGTTAGAGTTTGAAGGATTTGGTGTATTGATGATTGTTTGTGGATTGTAACTCTAGTTTTATGTATTGAAGAGTTTTTGGACGATTCAATCGTTGCATCTATATTCACATGTTCATGTTATCGAGAGAGGCATAACTTGTGATATCTTTGCATTATATTATTGGTTGAGTTCATTAATTCTCCTTAGTAATCGAAAAAGGCTAGTTGAATAATTGATTAAACCTAGTTAGTAGGATAATCGAGAGAGGTTCTCCTAAAGACCAATACACTACGCATTCTTGCATATCTTCACGTGCTTAAATTGGTTCATCTTGTGAGGTTAAGACTTAATCGAGAGAAGAATTTTTGCTGAATGTTTGAACTAATATTGAGTAAATTCGAGAGACTCGCTTAAATATTAGAAGTCAATTATCTAGAGTTAGATCCCAAATAATTATCTTGCACATATCATATCAAAACCCTATCTTCTCCCACTGATAACCTTCTTTGCTTGTTCCTTGTTTCAATTGTCACTAGTCAATAGCTTTAGATTCTTAGTTAATTTTAGTATTAATTATATAAATCACAACTGTTGATTCTCTTGAATAGCAATCAAGATAGAAACTACGAGAATACTGTTTATATCCAATCCTTGTGGATACGATATTTTACTATACTATATTTGATTAGCGACCATAATTTTAAGTGCGTGTTTCAACCTCGTCAGTCGCAATTGTGACAACAATAGCACCAACAATCTCAGCACTTGTCAAATCAGCCCGTGGCCAATCAAAAAATCACCCGGCCCCTTGTACCCTCATCCAAATATCCAAAAAGTATAATAACCTCATACAAACTCGCTCGCAAGCTCAAAACATCAAAATAACATCTACAATCAATATCAAGCATCAAAATTCAAGAATTCACATGTTCATAACTCAAATTCATAACTTTCAACTATAAGCGTCGAAACGACCTCAGATAACCTAGGACCCCAACCAAATATACATACAAGTCCAATATGGTCATATAGACCTAGCGAAATCATAAAAACACAGATCTGTGGTCGTTTACCAAGAATATTATTCGTGGTCAACTCCAACAATAAGATTTCTTTGTCAAAACACATCTAAACTGTTCAAAAATCACAGTGAACCATGCATACAAATGTACATTATCCTCTCTAAAAGAAATATTCATCCTCGGACGAACATAAAAAAGTACATGAACAGATAAAGGGATGTTGATATATACTCCTCATATTGGACTTGGACTCCCAAATAGCCTCCTCAGTCGGCTGATCTTTTCAAAGAACTTTCAGGGCAAGAGTTTCCTTAGATCTCATCTTTTGAACCTGCCAATCTACAATAGTTACCGACTCTTCTTCATAGGTCAAATTCTCATCAAGCTACACCGTGCTGAAATCTAAAACATGTGACTTATCTTCATGATACTTCCAAATCATAGAAATATGAGATACCGAATGTACCCCTGCTAGGCTGGGAGGCAATGCAAGACTATAATCAACCTCTCCAACTCTATCTAAGATCGCAAATGGGACAATAAACCTTGGGTTTAACTTTTTCTTTCCCCCAAATCTCATCACGCCCTTCATAGGCGAACTATCAAAAGTACCTTCTCGCCCTCCATAATAGCCACATCAAGGACCTTATTGTCCGCATAACTCTTCTGCCTACCCTGCGCTATCCAAAGACGATCTTGAATCAACCTCATCTTATCTAAGGCATCACGAACCAAATCCATGCCCAACATCCTAGCATCAATAGGCTCAAACCAACCAATGGGAGAACACTACCATCTATCTTATAAAGCCTCATACGGTGCCATCCGAATGCTAAACTGATAGCTATTGTTGTATACAAACTGCACTAGTGGTAAAAATTGGCCCAAATGGCCTCCAAAATCAATAACACAGGCTCAAAATATATCCCCAATGATCTAAATAGTCCGCTCGGGTTGGCCATCAATTTGTGGGTAAAATGCAGTGATGACCTCCACTTGCGTGCCCAACTCTTACTGCATAACTCTGCAAAATTGCTATGTGAACTGAGTTCCACGGTTTGAATTGATAGAAATGGGCACATTGTGTAAGCAAACAATCTCTTCGATATAGGTTTGAGCCAATCTCTCTGAAGTGTAAAAACTCGTCACCGGAATGAAATGTGCGAACTTGGTCAATCTTTCCACGATGACCCAAATGGAATGAAACTTCTTCAAAGTCCATGGTAATCCTACTACAAAGTCCATAGTAATGTGCTCCCACTTCCACTCTGGTATAACCAACCTCTGAGTCAAACCACCTAGTTTCTGATGTTCATACTTCACCTGCTAGAAATTCAAACACCGTGAATCACGCCCAACAATGTCTTTCTTCATCTTTCGCCACTAGTAATACTGCTTCATTTCACGGTATGTCTTTGTAACACCAAGATGAATGGAATACCGCAAATTATGAGCCTCTTAGAGAATCAACTCCATCAAACCATCAATATTCGAAACACCAATCCGACCCTGATGCAGCATAACACCCTCATTTCTAATCACAACTTTCTTTGCACCAACTAATAAGGATCATCAAACTTTCGAGCCTTAATTCTCTCAACAAAGATGACTGCATGAAAACACAAATATCTAGGCTCAGAAATATCTAATCTCACAAATCTGTTAGCTAGGTCGAGAACATCCATAGCCAATGGCCTCTTTTCAGCTGGAATAAATGCCAAACTAGCAATAATTTCTTCCTTTCTACTCAAGGTATGAACTACCATATTAGCCTTCCTCGTATGATATAAGATAGTGATATCATAGTCTTTTAACAACTGCAACAACCTTCACGACCTTAAATTCAAATACTTCTGATTGAAGATCAGGGAGCAGGATATTCCAAAAGCAGCTTTCAGGATCCGGTATGGGCACTTTGAATTTCTGGTAATGTCTTTTGGCCTAACAAATGCCCCGGCGGCTTTTATGGATCTTATGAATCGGATTTTCAAGACTTTTCTCAATTCCTTTGTCATAGTTTTCATTGACGATATTCGTGTGTATTCACGAGGTCGGGAGGAACATGCCGATCATCTTAGGGCAGTTTTGCAGACTCTTCATCAGCACCAATTGTACGCGAAATTTTCAAAATGTGAACTTTGGCTCGAGTCTGCCACATTCTTGGGTCATGTTGTCTCCAGAGAATGAATTTAGGTCGATCCTCAAAGGATTGCAGCAGTGAAGAATTGGCCTAGACCTACAACACCAACCGAGATTCGCAGTTTCTTGGGTTTAGTAGGGTATTACAGTATATTTGTGGACGGGTTCTCTACTCTTACCTCTCCGTTGACTAAATTGACTGAGAAGGCGGTTAAGTTCCAATGGTCCGATGCTTGTGAAAGGGGCTTCTAGGAGTTGAAATCAAGATTGACTACGGCGCCAGTGTTGACCCTGCCAGAGGGTACCAATGGGTTTTGTGGTATATTGTGATGCTTCAAGGATCGCGCTTGGGTGTGTATTAATGCAACATGGCAAGGTTATAGCTTATGCTTCTAGGGAACTCAAGAATCATGAAAAGAACTATCCAACACATGACTTAGAACTCGCGGCGATGGTTTTTGCATTGAAGATTTAGCGTCATTATTTGTATGGGGTCCATGTGGATGTATTCATGGACCACAAGAGCCTTCAATATATTTTCAAACAAAAGGAGCTGAATCTGAGGCAGAGAAGATGGCTTGAGTTACTCAAGTATTACGACATTGATATCCTATATCACCCGGGGAAAGCCAATGTAGTGGCGGATGCTCTTAGAAGGAGATCTATGGGAAGCTTAGCTCACTTGGAGGTATGTCAGAGGCCATTGACCACGGAGGTTAGTTAGCTAGTTTGGGAGTTCGTCTTGCGGACTCTAGTGAAGGAAGGGTAATTGTGCAGAATAGGGCAGAATTATTGCTCATTGTGGAAGTCAAAGAGAAGCAATATGACGATCCATTGTTGGCACAACTGAAGGAGGGGATTCATAAACATAAAACTATGGCTTTTACTCTTGGCATGGATGATGGTACACTAAGGTACCAAGGGTGGCTATGTGTTCCAAATGTAGATGGTCTCCGGGAAAGAATCATGACCAAGGCTCACACTTCTAGGTATTCCGTGCACCCAGGTTCTATGAAGATATATCATGATCTCAAGGAAGTCTATTGGTGGAATAACATGAAAAGTAATGTGGCAGACTTTGTGGCAAGGTGTCTGAATTATCAGCAAGTGAAGGTCGAACACCAACGGCCTAGTGGGTTGGCACAAAACATAGAAATTCTAATGTGGAAGTAGGAAATGATTAATATGAATTTTGTAGTGGGATTACCACAAACTCCGCGCAAGTTTGACTCAATTTGGGTGGTTGTGGATCGACTCACAAAATCAGCACACTTTTTGCCGGTTAAGGCTACCGACACAGCGGAACAGTATGCTCAGCTGTATATCAAAGAAATAGTCAGGTTGCATGACACTCCAGTTTCCATCATATCCGATCAGGGAGCACAATTCACTGCTAATTGTTTGAAGAAATTTCAGCAAGGTTTGGATACTCAGGTGAATCTTAGTACAGCCTTTCACCTGCAGACTGACGGGCAGGTAGAGCGGACTATTTAGACGTTTGAGGATATTTTGCGCGCTTGTGTTCTTGACTTCAAGGGTAGCTGGGATGATCATCTTCCATTCATAGAATTTTCTTACAACAACAGCTATCATGCTAGCATTCATATGGCACCGTTCGAGTCTTTATATGGAAGGAGATATAGATCTCCCATTGGGTGGATCGAGATTAGGGAAGCAGAGTTGATAGGGCCAGACCTCGTGCAGCAAGCTATGGAAAAAGTTAAGATCATTAAAGAGCGGTTGAAGACTCCTCAGAGTCGTCAGAAGTCCTATTCAGATGTTCTCGTAGGGATTTGGAGTTCAAAGTCTTCTTGAAAATTTCCCCCATGAAAGGTATAATGCGATTTTGTAAGAAAGAGAAATTGAGTACGAGTTATGTCGAACTGTACATAATCATTTAAAGGATTAGTCAGGTGGCGTACAAGCTTGAGCTACTGCCTGAGATGCCATTAGTGCACCCGGTATTCCATGCGTCTATGTTAAAGAAGGTAGTTGGAGATCCGTCAGCTATTGTGCTGCTTGAGACCATTGAGGTTAATAAAGAATTGTCATATGAAGAAATTCATGTTGCCATTCTTGATAGGCAAGTCCAAAAGTTGAGAAATAAAGAAATTGTATCCGTGAAATGATATGGCGAAACCAACAGGTTGAAGAGGCTACTTGGGAAGTCGGGGAATAAATGAATAAAAATTATCCTTATTTGTTTGAATAGCCATGTATTTATTAAGTTGTGTTCTATGAAAATTCTAAGGGTTACCTTCCAGGAATTATGTATCTTTTGTACAGTTGATGTTAAGGGTGTTCTGTTTCTGGTAATATATTGCTCATGGGGCCACAATAGGTGTTGTTATTGTGTTATATTACGTCATTGGATTATATATATGTTTGGAGAATGTGTTTTTGGCGCTCTCTGACAGGTGGATAGGCCGAGTTACAAGGGAGACTCTGGCAAAATTTTTGGAAATTTAGGGAGATAGTCAAATTTCTGGCCGATGGTGTGTGGTATGAAAAAAGAGTTGCATAGGATGCTAATAGTGAACCTTGGCACTCATTCGAGGATGAATGATCTTAAGTGGGGGAGGATGTAAGGCCCCTTTAAATATTTCCTAAAAATCGGGGTTCCGTGATGCGGTTCGGACTTTTTGGATTGAACAGTGCGCTGGGGAGTTGAAGGAAAATATTTGGCAGAAAAAGTATTTCTGCGGCCGCATAATTACTCTGCGGGCTGCATAATGGTCGTAGAGTGAGTCAGTTTACTGGGTCATTTTGATGTCATTTTCGCGGTCCATTATGTGACCACATAACCGTTTCGCGGGCCACACTCTTGTCGCACAATTAGTCTTGAAGTTTTGCGAAGGGAGGTTGTGCGGCGTATTATGTGACCGCAGAATAGGTCTGCGGGCCGCATAGTGACCGCAGACCTGGTTAATTACTTTCCAGTTTTGGCACCCAATTTGTGCGGTTGATATGCGGACCGCATATCCATTATGCGGTCACATATGCGATCGCATATCCTATTCCGGGGCTTCATTTTTTTGGTTTTTATAACCCGACCCTACTTCGTTAATTAGATGTTTTGCCCTATTTTTAGCTAAAATCTGACATTTTTAGAGGGAGAGAGTGATCTTTAATAAAATTGTCCTTCAATTCTTGCTCGAATCTTTGAATATTTACAAGGAAACCTCACTAGGTCTTCATCCTAAAGGTAAGATTCTACACCCTAACCCTTAATTTCAACTTTTGTTTAGAATTGGGTAATTAGTAAGATAATTTTTGGGCATGGGAGTTGTTCATCTTGCATGCATGTGTTATCAAAGGGTGTAAGAAGGTTGTGAGCTAAAAAAGGTAGAGAATGGGTTGGGGAATGATGGAACCTTTCACAAAAGGGCCTTAAAAGCCTTAATGCACACCTAGTGCTTGATAATATGCTCAAATGAGCTAGAATCATGATCATCTTCCTAGTTTTGGTTCACATTGTTATATTTCTAAAATAGATTGAAGTAGCTAAGAATTTCGGAATGTTTTAAAAGTTTAAGGAAGCTCAATTGAGGTACGTTGGCTAAACCACCTTCTTCTTAGAATCGAATCCCACGATGTTCATGTAATTGGTATAAATCCCAAATTGATCATTATAGAATTGCCTATTCCTAATGTGTTCTTGTTGAAGGATGTATGTTCAATATTTATTCTAAATGGTTCATCATGTCATCTTGCCATTTGAGGATGTGTTCAAAATGTGGAATATGTGCTATAAATTTTCAGACTTCAAGTCAAGATCGAAATAAAGGTTGTTATGCCAACTTGTATGAAAAGCATCTATATGCCTAACATTCCCAAATTGCTCGTATGTGAATTTAATGTTTTGAATGGAAAGCCTTATTGTTGTTGATAATGATAATGATGTTTGAATGTGGAAAAAGGGGACTAGAATTATGAAATACGGCCAAGTGCCAAGAATGACTTTATAATCATGGCCACTAGTGCCAATAAATTGAAAGGATATGAAAGAAGTATGATGTGAGATGATTGATTGAAAATGATAATGTCTTGGGTGAGACGGCCTAGCCGATCGGGCCGTGATCGGACGCCATGACGCGCACATAGTGGTGACTGTGCTGTAAAAGATAATTGAATTTGTGGTTATGGTTGATGTCTCAAATGTGACGACCTAGCCAATCGGGTTGTGATCGGACTCCGTGTAAGAATACAGTGGTATTGTGAATTATGGTATATCGGCACTAAAGATCACCCAACCTAATAACATGGTAATTGACTTGAAAACTTATGTGATCCTTAGCTTGATGTTTTAGTATTATTTGAAGCTCTTATTGAATTCTTGATTATTCCCCCTTGTATCATTATTCATTCTATTGAGATGGTGTTAAGTTTTACATAGTAGTACTATCCGATAGTAGTAATTTCCTTTTTGTCGGGGGTGCTGAATCTTTAAATGGATACAGGTGGTTCCATAGCAGGCAGTCTTTATCAGCGATAGTGGTACATCCTCTTTCCAACAGACTTGGTGAGCCCCACTTCATCCCGCTGTCATGTATTGTATCTTTTGTTCATATTATTATCATGTTTTGAGGTATAGTCGGGGCCTTGTTGCCGACACTATCATAACTCTCTTTTGTATATCTTAGAGGCTTCGTAGACACTCTGTGGGTTGTACAATGGTGCTAAAAAAGTTAAACAAATTATGTTGTGTTTTGATCTCATGTTTTACTCGAATAATAAGAATGTGTGCATTTTTGGGTAGAAAGTATCTAACAGGCTTGCTCGACCGGGTTCACTCGGTTGAGAGCCGGTCACGCTTCCTGTGGTTGGGGCATGACAAACTTGGTATCAGAGCCTAAGGTTTTAAAGTGTCCTAGGATGTCTCGGAGCCGTGTCTAGTTAAGTCGTCCTTGTCGGTGTGTTGTCGACCACATCTATAAGTTGGAGGCTACTTGGACATTTAGGAATAATACCTTTCTTTGATATTCTGGATCGTGCGATGAAACTGATAATGAAATTATTCCTCCTCTAACTCATGCATTCCTTTAACTTTCAGTACATAGCATCTTAGAAGAGAGCAAGAACTGGCCAGGGAGCCAATGCCGCCTCAGGAGTGGTAGGTGACCCTTTATTTGATTATACGGGTGAATACCCGAGGGGTGGGAATAATCCCCTGACTGCTACACTGCCTGATTCCACTACACCTGACCATACCACACCAGTTCCTGCACCTACTGAGGGTGCAGCGGTTCCTCCAACTGGTATTCCAGTTCCACCTTTAGCCCTAACTTTCGGTTCTGGTATTTCTGATGGGGATATTAGTGGAGCTATCCAGATGCTGACATAGATAGTGGCTTCTCAAGCCCTGAGAACAAATGTTGCTCCTACTTCTTCTAGCCAACAAGGGGATTCTAGTAGTTCCAGGGTGAACAGGTTTCTTCAATTGGATCCTCCGGTGTTCACGGGGGCTAATCCCAAGAAGGACCCACAAGACTTCATTGATGAGATGCATAAGACTATTCGGGTTATGGGCGCTACTAAGATGGAAGGAGTGGAGTTGGCCGCCTACCGCCTGAAAGGGGTGGCTTATTCTTGGTTTGAGCGGTGGGAGGACTCTCGGGAGGACGGGAGCCCTCCAGCGAGGTGGAGTGAGTTTGCTCACGCTTTCATGGACCATTTCTTGCTGGCCGAGACTAGGACAGCCCGTGCTGCAGAGTTTGAGAACCTTAAGCAAGGAAGTAAGAGTGTGTGGGAGTATCACATGGAGTTCGCGCGTCTGTCTAAATATGCCATTCTCATGTTGCCCACTATGGAGGCTAGAGTGCACCGATTTGTGCAGGGCCTTAGCCCCTTGGTTATCAATGAGTCCGCTACAGTTGCTTTGAATTCAGATATGAACTATGGGAAGATGGTAGAATTTGCTCAAGCTATAGAGAACCATAAGTTGAAGAACATAATGGAGCGAGAGGGTACCAGCACGTCCAGGTCTGCGGGCAACTTTGGGGAGTCATTTGGTGGAGGAAGATCAGCTTTTAGGGGAGGTTCATCAGGGCCATCCCATTCTTTTGCTCAGTCTTCAGCCAGTGCACCGCCAGCAGGGCCTAGTTAGCAGTAGGGGAGTCGTTTCAGGCTCAATCAGGGCAGTAGGGGACCACACCAGCAGGGCCGATCAGGAGGGAGATTCTAGCAGCAACGGAGGCCCCTATGCCTCAGGTGTGGGAAGATGCACTTTGGGATCTGCTACAAGGATCTACCTATATGTTACGGGTGCAGATTGAGGGCTCATATTCAGAGGGAGTGTCGTTCATCCCGCCAGGGTGCGGGCAGGGGCAAAACACAACCATCTAGTTCTGCAGCTGCCACGTCTTCAACACCCCCTCCAACCTGAGGTACTCCAGCACTAGCAGGGTGTGGTGCAGCTAGGGGTGGTACGCAGAGTTCAGGAGGACCTGGCCATTTCTATGCTATGAGTGGTCGCCAGAGTGCATATGCTTTTCCAGATGTTGTCACAGGTATATTGACTGTCCAATCTCATGATGTATATACTCTTATTAATAATAGTTCTACTTTGTCCTATGTTACCCCTTATGTTGCTATGGAATTCGGGATTGAACCAGAATAACTTCTTGAGCCGTTCTCTGTATCTACTCCAGTTGGCGAGTCTATTGTGGCTGCACAGGTTTATAGGGGTTGTGTTGTCACGGTACGTGGTAGAGACACCATGGCTTATCTCATTGAATTGGGGATGGTCGATATTGATGTAATTATGGGAATGGATTAGCTTTATTCATGTTTTGCCTAACTCGATTGCCGAACTAGGACTGTGAGGTTTGAATTTCCAAATAAGTCAGTTGTTGAGTGGAAGGGGGATATTGTAATGCCAAAAGGTAGGTTTATTTCTTACCTTAAGGCCACGAAGATGATTAATAAGGGGTGTATCTATCATTTGGTCTGGTTACGGAAACCGATGCTGAAGCACCTACACTCGAGTCTGTGCCAGTGGTGAATGAATTTTTGGAGGTCTTTCCTGATGAGCTCCCTAGGATTCCGCCAAAACAGGGAGATTGATTTTGGGATTGATGTGATGCCAGGCACGCAATCTATATCTATTCCGCCCTATAGGATGGCACCAACAAAATTGAAGAAGCTAAAGGAACAATTGAAGGATTTGTTAGAGAAGGGTTTTATCCAACCGAGTGTGTCACCTTAGGGCACATCGGTTCTCTTTATGAGGAAGAAAGATGGATCACTGAGGATGTGTATTGACTACCGGCAGCTCAACAAAGTTATAATCAAAAACAAATACACATTACCAAGAATAGATGATTTGTTTGATCAGTTATAGGGCGCTAGGTACTTCTCCAAAATTGATTTACGGTCCGGGTACCACCAATTGAAGATCAGGGAACAGGATATTCCAAAAATAGCTTTCAGGACCCGGTATGGGCACTTTGAATTTTTGGTAATGTCTTTTGGGCTAGCAAATGCCCCATCAGCTTTCATGGATCATTTGAATCGGCTTTTCAAGCCTTTTCTCGATTCCTTTTTCATAGTGTTCATTGACGATATTCTTGTGTAATCACGAGGTCGGGAGGACCATGCCGATCATCTCAGGACAGTTTTGCAGACTCTTCATCATCACCAACTGTATGCGAAATTTTCAAAATGTGAATTTTGGCTCGAGTCTGCCACATTCTTGGGTCATGTTATCTCCATAGAATTATTTAAGGTTGATCCTCAAGGTGAAGAATTGGCCTAGACCTACAACACCAACCGAGATTCGCAGTTTCTTGGGTTTAGTAGGGTATTACAGTATATTTGTGGACGGGTTCTCTACTCTTACCTCTCCGTTGACTAAATTGACTGAGAAGGCGGTTAAGTTCCAATGGTCCGATGCTTGTGAAAGGGGCTTCTAGGAGTTGAAATCAAGATTGACTACGGCGCCAGTGTTGACCCTGCCAGAGGGTACCAATGGGTTTTGTGGTATATTGTGATGCTTCAAGGATCGCGCTTGGATGTGTATTAATGCAACATGGCAAGGTTATAGCTTATGCTTCTAGGGAACTCAAGAATCATGAAAAGAACTATCCAACACATGACTTAGAACTCACGGCGATGGTTTTTGCATTGAAGATTTGGCGTCATTATTTGTATGGGGTCCATGTGGATGTATTCATGGACCACAAGAGCCTTCAATATATTTTCAAACAAAAGGAGCTGAATCTGAGGCAGAGAAGATGGCTTGAGTTACTCAAGTATTATGACATTGATATCCTATATCACCCGGGGAAAGCCAATGTAGTAGCGGATGCTCTTAGCAGGAGATCTATGGGAAGCTTAGCTCACTTGGATGTATGTCAGAGGCCATTGACCCCAGAGGTTAGTTAGCTAGTTTGGGAGTTCGTCTTGCGGACTCTAGTGAAGGAAGGGTAATTGTGCAGAATAGGGCTGAATTATTGCTCATTGTGGAAGTCAAAGAGAAGCAATATGACGATCCATTGTTGGCACAACTGAAGGAGGGGATTCATAAACATAAAACTATGGCTTTTACTCTTGGCATGGATGATGGTACACTAAGGTACCAAGGGCGGCTATGTGTTCCAAATGTAGATGGTCTCCGGGAAAGAATCATGACCAAGGCTCACACTTCTAGGTATTCCGTGCACCCAGGTTCTATGAAGATATATCATGATCTCAAGGAAGTCTATTGGTGGAATGACATGAAAAGTAATGTGGCGGACTTTGTGGCAAGGTGTCTGAATTATCAGCAAGTGAAGGTCGAACACCAACGGCCTAGTGGGTTGGCACAAAACATAGAAATTCTAATGTGGAAGTGGGAAATGATTAATATGAATTTTGTGGTGGGATTACCACGAACTCCACGCAAGTTTGACTCAATTTGGGTGGTTGTGGATCGACTCACAAAATCAGCACACTTTTTCCCGGTTAAGGCTACCGACACATCGGAACAGTATGCTCAGCTGTATATCAAAGAAATAGTCAGGTTGCATGACACTCCAGTTTCCATCATATCCGATCAGGGAGCACAATTCACTGCTAATTGTTTGAAGAAATTTCAGCAAGGTTTGGATACTCAGGTGAATCTTAGTACAGCCTTTCACCCGCAGACTGACGGGCAGGTAGAGCGGACTATTTAGACGTTTGAGGATATTTTGCGCGCTTGTGTTCTTGACTTCAAGGGTAGCTGGGATGATCATCTTCCATTCATAGAATTTTCTTACAACAACAGCTATCATGCTAGCATTCAGATGGCACCGTTCGAGTCTTTATATGGAAGGAGATGTAGATCTCCCATTGGGTGGATCGAGATTAGGGAAGCAGAGTTGATAGGGCCAGACCTCGTGCAGCAAGCTATGGAAAAAGTTAAGATCATTAAGGAGCGGTTGAAGACTCCTCAGAGTCGTCAGAAGTCCTATTCAGATGTTCTCGTAGGGATTTGGAGTTCAAAGTCTTCTTGAAAATTTCCCCCATGAAAGGTATAATGCGATTTTGTAAGAAAGAGAAATTGAGTACGAGTTATCTCGAACTGTACATAATCATTTAAAGGATCAGTCAGGTGGCGTACAAGCTTGAGCTACCACCTGAGATGCCATTAGTGCACCCGGTATTCCATGCATCTATGTTAAAGAAGGTAGTTGGAGATCCGTCAGCTATTGTGCTGCTTGAGACCATTGAGGTTAATAAAGAATTGTCATATGAAGAAATTCATGTTGCCATTCTTGATAGGCAAGTCCAAAAGTTGAGAAATAAAGAAATTGTATCCGTGAAATGATATGGCGAAACCAACAGGTTGAAGAGGCTACTTGGGAAGTCGGGGAATAAATGAAGAAAAATTATCCTTATTTGTTTGAATAGCCATGTATTTAATAAGTTGTGTTCTATGAAAATTCTAAGGGTTACCTTCCAGGAATTATGTATCTTTTGTACAGTTGATGTTAAGGGTGTTCTGTTTCTGGTAATATATTGCTCATGGGGCCATAATAGGTGTTGTTATTCGGTTATATTGCGTCATTGGATTATATATATGTTTGGAGAATGTGTTTTTGGCGCTCTCTGACAGGTGGATAGGCCGAGTTACAAGAGAGACTCTGGCAAAATTTTTGGAAATTTAGGGAGATAGTCAAATTTCTGGCCGATGGTGTGTGGTATGAAAAAAGAGTTGCATAGGATGCTAATAGTGAACCTTGGCACTCATTCGAGGATGAATGATCTTAAGTGGGGGAGGATGTAAGGCCCCTTTAAATATTTCCTAAAAATCGGGGTTCCGTGATGCGGTTCGGACTTTTTGGATTGAACAGTGCGCTGGGGAGTTGAAGGAAAATATTTGACAGAAAAAGTATTTCTGCGGCCGCATAATTACTCTGCGGGCCGCATAATGGTCGTAGAGTGAGTCAGTTTACTGGGTCATTTTGATGTCATTTTCGCGGTCCATTATGTGACCACATAACCGTTTCACGGGCCACACTCTTGTCGCACAATTAGTCTTGAAGTTTTGCGGAGGGAGGTTGTGCGGCGTATTATACGACCGCAGAATAGGTCTGCGGGCCGCATAGTGACCGCAGACCTGGTTAATTACTTTCCAGTTATGGCACCCAATTTGTGCGGTTGATATGCGGACCGCATATCCATTATGCGGTCACATATGCGATCGCATATCCTGTTCCGGGGCTTCATTTTTTAGGTTTTTATAACCCGACCCTACTTCGTTAATTAGACGTTTTGCCCTATTTTTAGCTAAAATCTGACATTTTGAGAGGGAGAGAGTGATCTTTAATAAAATTGTCCTTCAATTCTTGCTCGAATCTTTGAATATTTACAAGGAAACCTCACTAGGTCTTCATCCTAAAGGTAAGATTCTACACCCTAACCCTCAATTTCAACTTTTGTTTAGAATTGGGTAATTAGTAAGATAATTTTTGGGCATGGGAGTTGTTCATCTTGCATGCATGTGTTATCGAAGGGTGTAAGAAGGTTGTGAGCTAAAAAAGGTAGAGAATGGGTTGGGGAATGATGGAACCTTTCACAAAAGGGCCTTAAAAGCCTTAATGCACACCTAGTGCTTGATAATATGCTCAAATGAGCTAGAATCATGATCATCTTCCTAGTTTTGGTTCACTTTGTTATATTTCTAAAATAGATTGAAGTTGCTAAGAATTCCGGAATGTTTTAAAAGTTTAAGGAAGCTCAATTGAGGTACGTTGGCTAAACCACCTTCTTCTTAGAATCGAATCCCACGATGTTCATGTAATTGGTATAAGTCCCAAATTGATCATTATAGAATTGCCTATTCCTAATGTGTTCTTGTTGAAGGATGTATGTTCAATATTTATTCTAAATGGTTCATCATGTCATCTTGCCATTTGAGGATGTGTTCAAAATGTGGAATATGTGCTATAAATTTTAAGACTTCAAGTCAAGATCGAAATAAAGGTTGTTATGCCAACTTGTATGAAAAGCATCTATATGCCTAACATTCCCAAATTGCTCGTATGTGAATTTAATGTCTTGAATGGAAAGCCTTATTGTTGTTGATAATGATAATGATGTTTGAATGTGGAAAAAGAGGACTAGAATTATGAAATACGGCCAAGTGCCAAGAATGACTTTATAATCATGGCCACTAGTGCCAATAAATTGAAAGGATATGAAAGAAGTATGATGTGAGATGATTGACTGAAAATGATAATGTCTTGGGTGAGACGGCCTAGCCGATCGGGCCGTGATCGGACGCCATGACGCACACATAGTGGTGACTGTGCTGTAAAAGATAATTGAATTTGTGGTTATGGTTGATGTCTCAAATGTGACGACCTAGCCAATCGGGTTGTGATCGGACTTCGTGTAAGAATACAGTGGTATTGTGAATTATGGTATATCGGCACTAAAGATCACCCAACCTAATAACATGGTAATTGACTTGAAAACTTATGTGATCCTTAGCTTGATGTTTTAGTATTATTTGAAGCTCTTATTGAATTCTTGATTATTCCCCCTTATATCATTATTCATTCTATTAAGATGGTGTTAAGTTTTACATACTAGTACTATCCGATAGTACTAACTTCCCTTTTGTCGGGGGTGCTGAATCTTTAAATGGATACAGGTGGTTCCATAGCAGGCAGTCTTTATCAGCGATAGTGGTACATCCTCTTTCCAACAGACTTGGTGAGCCCCACTTCATCCCGCTGTCATGTATTGTATCTTTTGTTCATATTATTATCATGTTTTGAGGTATAGTCGGGGCCTTGTTGCCGACACTATCATAACTCTCTTTTGTATATCTTAGAGGCTTCGTAGACACTCTGTGGGTTGTACAATGGTGCTAAAAAAGTCAAACAAATTATGTTGTGTTTTGAACTCATGTTTTACTCGAATAATAAGAATGTGTGCATTTTTGGGTAGAAAGTATCTAACAGGCTTGCTCGACCGGGTGCACTCGGTTGAGAGACGGTCACGCTTCCTGTGGTTGGGGCATGACAAACTTGGTATCAGAGCCTAAGGTTTTAAAGTGTCCTAGGATGTCTCGGAGCCGTGTCTAGTTAAGTCGTCCTTGTCAGTGTGTTGTCGACCACATCTATAAGTTGGAGGCTACTTGGACATTTAGGAATAATACCTTTCTTTGATATTCTGGATCGTGCGATGAAACTGATAATGAAATTATTCCTCCTCTAACTCATGCATTCCTTTAACTTTCAGTACATAGAATCTAAGAAGAGAGCAAGAACTGGCCAGGGAGCCAATGCCGCCTCAGGAGTGGTAGTTGACCCTTTATTTGATTATACGGGTGAATACCCGAGGGGTGGGAATAATCCCCTGACTGCTACACTGCCTGATTCCACTACACCTGACCATACCACACCAGTTCCTGCACCTACTGAGGGTGCAGCGGTTCCTCCAACTGGTATTCCAGTTCCACCTTTAGCCCTAACTTTCGGTTCTGGTATTTCTGATGGGGATATTAGTGGAGCTATCCAGATGCTGACATAGATAGTGGCTTCTCAAGCCCTGAGAACAAATGTTGCTCCTACTTCGTCTAGCCAACAAGGGGATTCTAGTGGTTCCAGGGTGAACAGGTTTCTTCAATTGGATCCTCCGGTGTTCACGGGGGCTCTCAAGAAGGACCCCCAAGATTTCATTGATGAGATGCATAAGACTATTCGGGTTATGGGCGCTACTAAGATGGAAGGAGTGGAGTTGGCCGCCTACCGCCTAAAAGGGGTGGCTTATTCTTGGTTTGAGCGGTAGGAGGACTCTCGGGAGGACGGGAGCCCTCCAGCGAGGTGGAGTGAGTTTGCTCACGCTTTCATGGACCATTTCTTGCTGGCCGAGACTAGGGCAGCCCGTGCTGCAGAGTTTGAGAACCTTAAGCAAGGAAGTAAGAGTGTGTGGGAGTATCACATGGAGTTCGCGCGTCTGTCTAAATATGCCATTCTCATGTTGCCCACTATGGAGGCTAGAGTGCACCGGTTTGTGCAGGGCCTTAGCCCCTTGGTTATCAATGAGGCCGCTACAGTTGCTTTGAATTCAGATATGAACTATGGGAAGATGGTAGAATTTGCTCAAGCTATAGAGAACCATAAGTTGAAGAACATAATGGAGCGAGAGGGTACCAGCACGTCCAGGTCTGCGGGCAACTTTGGGGAGTCATTTGGTGGAGGAAGATCAGCTTTTAGGGGAGGTTCATCAGGGCCATCCCATTCTTTTGCTCAGTATTCAGCCAGTGCACCGCCAGCAGGGCCTAGTTAGCAGTAGGGGAGTCGTTTCAGGCTCAATCAGGGCAGTAGGGGACCACACCAGCAGGGCCGATCAGGAGGGAGATTCTAGCAGCAACGGAGGCCCCTATGCCTCAGGTGTGGGAAGATGCACTTTGGGATCTGCTACAAGGATCTACCTATATGTTACAGGTGCAGATTGAGGGCTCATATTCAGAGGGAGTGTCGTTCATCCCGCCAGGGTGCGGGCAGGGGCAAAACACAACCATCTAGTTCTGCAGCTGCCACGTCTTCAACACCCCATCCAACCTGAGGTACTCCAGCACTAGCAGGGTGTGGTGCAGCTAGGGGTGGTACGTAGAGTTCAGGAGGACCTGGCCATTTCTATGCTATGAGTGGTTGCCAGAGTGCATATGCTTTTCCAGATGTTGTCACAGGTATATTGACTGTCCAATCTCATGATGTATATACTCTTATTGATAATAGTTCTACTTTGTCCTATGTTACCCCTTATGTTGCTATGGAATTCGGGATTGAACCAGAATAACTTCTTGAGCCGTTCTCTGTATCTACTCCGGTTGGCGAGTCCATTGTGGCTACACAGGTTTATAGGGGTTGTGTTGTCACAGTACGTTGTAGAGACACCATGGCTTATCTCATTGAATTGGGGATGGTCGATATTTATGTAATTATGGGAATGGATTAGCTTTATTCATGTTTTGCCTAACTCGATTGCCGAACTAGGACTGTGAGGTTTGAATTTCCAAATAAGTCAGTTGTTGAGTGGAAGGGGGATATTGTAATGCCAAAAGGTAGGTTTATTTCTTACCTTAAGGCCACGAAGATGATTAATAAGGGGTGTATCTATCATTTGGTCTGGTTACGAAAACCGACGCTGAGGCACCTACACTCGAGTCTGTGCCAGTGGTGAATGAATTTCTGGAGGTCTTTCCTGATGAGCTCCCTAGGATTCCGCCAACACAGGGAGATTGATTTTGGGATTGATGTGATGCCAGGCACGCAACCTATATCTATTCCGCCCTATAGGATGGCACCAACAAAATTGAAGAAGCTAAAGGAACAATTGAAGGATTTGTTAGAGAAGGGTTTTATCCAACCGAGTGTGTCACCTTAGGGCACATCGGTTCTCTTTATGAGGAAGAAAGATGGATCACTGAGGATGTGTATTGACTACCGGCAGCTCAACAAAGTCATAATCAAAAACAAATACACATTACCAAGAATAGATGATTTGTTTGATCAGTTATAGGGCGCTAGGTACTTCTCCAAAATTGATTTACGGTCCGGGTACCACCAATTGAAGATCAGGGAACAGGATATTCCGAAAATAGCTTTCAGGACCCGGTATGGGCACTTTGAATTTTTGGTAATGTCTTTTGGGCTAGCAAATGCCCCATCAGCTTTCATGGATCATTTGAATCGGCTTTTCAAGCCTTTTCTCAATTCCTTTTTCATAGTGTTCATTGACGATATTCTTGTGTATTCACAAGGTCGGGAGGACCATGCCGATCATCTCAGGACAGTTTTGCAGACTCTTCATCATCACCAACTGTATGCGAAATTTTCAAAATGTGAATTTTGGCTCGAGTCTGCCACATTCTTGGGTCATGTTATCTCCATAGAATTATTTAAGGTTGATCCTCAAGGTGAAGAATTGGCCTAGACCTACAACACCAACCGAGATTCGCAGTTTCTTGGGTTTAGCAGGGTATTACAGTATATTTGTGGACGGGTTCTCTACTCTTACCTCTCCGTTGACTAAATTGACTGAGAAGGCGGTTAAGTTCCAATGGTCCGATGCTTGTGAAAGGAGCATCTAGGAGTTGAAATCAAGATTGACTACGGCGCCAGTGTTGACCGTGCAAGAGGATACAAATGGGTTTGTGGTATATTGTGATGCTTCAAGGATCGGGCTTGGGTGTGTATTAATGCAACATGGCAAGATTATAGCTTATGCTTCTAGGCAACTCAAGAATCATAAAAAGAAATATCCAACACATAATTTAGAACATGCGGCGGTGGTTTTTGCAGTAAAGATTTGGCGTCATTATTTTTATGGGGTCCATGTGGATGTATTTACGGACCACAAGAGCCTTCAATATATTTTCAAACAAAAGGAGCTGAATCTGAAGCAGAGAAGGTGGCTTGAGTTACTCAAAGATTACGACATCGATATCCTATATCACCTGGGGAAAGCCAATGTGGTGGCAGATGCTCTTAGCCAGAGTTCTATGGGAAGTTTAGCTCACTTGGAGGTATGTCAGAGGCCGTTGGCCAGGGAGGTTCTCTAGTTAACTAGTTTGGGACTTTGTTTTGCGGACTCTAGTGAAGGAGGGGTAATTATGCAGAATAGGGCTGAATAATTGCTCATTGTGGAAGTCAAAGAGAAGCAATAAGACGATACATTGTTGGTACAACTGAAGGAGGGGATTCATAAACATAAAACTATGTATTTTACTCTTGGCATGGGTGATGGTACACTAAGGTACTAAGGGCGACTATGTGTTCCAAATGTAGATGGTCTCCGGGAAAGAATCATGACCAAGGCTCACACTTTTAGGTATTTCGTGCACCTAGGTTCTACGAAGATGTATCATGATCTCAAGGAAGTATATTAGTGGAATGACATGAAAAATAATGTGGCAGACTTTGTGGCAAGATGTCTGAATTTTCAGCAAGTGAAGGCCGAACACCAACGGCCTGGTGGGTTGGCACAAAATATAGAAATTCTAATGTGGAAGTGAGAAAAGATTAATATGGATTTTTTGGTAGGATTACCATGTACTACGCGCAAGTTTGACTCAATTTGGGTGGTTGTGGATCGACTCATAAAATCTGGACACTTTTTGCCGGTTAAGGCTACCGACACAACGGAACAGTATGCTCAGTTGTATATCAAAGAAATAGTCAGGTTGCATGGCACTTCAGTTTCCATCATATCCGATCGGGGAGCACAATTCACTGCTAATTGTTGGAAGAAATTTCAGCAAGGTTTGGGTACTCAGGTGAATCTTAGTACAGCCTTTCACCCATATACTGACGGGCAGGTAGAGCGGACTATTCAGATGCTCGAGGATATGTTGTGCGCTTGTGTTCTTGACTTTAAGGGTAGCTGGGATGATCATCTTCCACTCATATAATTTGCTTATTACAACAACTATCATGCTAGCATTCAGATGGCACCGTTCGAGGCTTTAGATGGAAGGAGATATAAATCTCACATTGGGTGGTTTGAGATTGGGGAAGCAGCGTTGATAGAGCCAGACCTCATGCATCAGGCTATGGAAAAAGTTAAGATCATTTAGGAGAGGTTGAAGACTCCTCAGAGTCATCAGAGGTCCTATTCGGATGTTCGTCGTAGGGATTTGGAGTTCAAAGAAGATGATTGGGTATTCTTCAAATTTTTCCCTATGAAAGGTGTAATACGATTTGGTAAGAAAGGGAAATTGAGTCCGAGGTATGTCAGACCGTACATAATCATTCATAGGATCGGTCAGGTGGCGTATAAGCTTGAGCCACCACCTGAGATGTCATTAGTGCACCCGGTATTCCATGTGTCTATGTTGAAGAAGGTAGTTGGAGATTCGTCAGCTATTGTGCCGGTTGAGACCATTGAGGTTAATGAAGAACTGTCATATGAGGAAATTATACTTTCCATTCTTGATAAGAAAGTCCAAAAGTTGAGAAATAAAGAAATTGCATCCGTGAAAGTGCTATGGCAAAACCAACAGGTTGAAGAGGCTACTTTGGAAGCCGGGGAAGAAAAGAAGAAAAAGTATCCTTATTTGTTTGAATAGCCATGTATTTATTAAGTTGTGTTTTATGAAAATTCTAAGGGTTACCTTCCACGAATTATGTTTCTTTTGTACAGTTGATGTTAAAGTTGTTCTATTTCTGGTAATATATTGCTCATGGGGCCACAATAGGTGTTGTTATTGTGTTATATTGCGTCATTGGATTATATATATGTTTTGAGAATGTGTTTGTGGGGCTCTCTGACAGGTGGATATGCCTAGTTACAAGGGAGACTCTAGCGAAATTATTGGAAATTTAGGGAGTTAGTCAAATTTCGGGCCGATGGTGTATGGTATGAAAACTAAGTTGCATAGGATGCTAATAGTGAACCTTGACCCTCATTCGAGGATAAATGATCTTAAGTGGGGGAGGATGTAAGGCCTCGTGAAATATTTCCTAAAAACCAGGGTTCCGTGATGCAGTTCGGACTTTTTGGATTGAACAGTGTGTTGGGGAGTTGAAGGAAAATATTTGGCAGAAAAAGCGTTTCTGCGGCCGCATAATCACTCTGCGGGCCGCCGAATGGTCGCAGAGTGAGTTAGTTTTCTGGGTCATTTTGATGTCATATTCGTGGTCCATTATGCGACCACATAACCATTTCACGAGCCACACTCCTGTTGCACAATCAGTATTGATGTTTTGCGGAGGGATGTTCTGCGGCGCATGATGCGACCGCAGAACAGGTCTGTGGGCTGTATAGTGACCGCAGACCCGGTCAGTTCCTTTCTAGTTTTGGCACCCATTTTGTGCCCCCGATATGCGGACCGCAAATCCTGTTCCGGGGATTCATTTTTGGGGTTTTTATAACCCGATCCTACTTCGTTAATTAGATATTTTTGTCCCATTTCTGAGCTAAAATCTGACATTTTGAGAGTGGGAGAGTGCCCTAGAGTGAGAGAGTGATCTTCAATAAATTGTCCTTCAATTCTTGCTCGAATCTTTGAAGATTAACAAGAAAAACTCACTAGGTCTTCATCTTAAAGGTAAGATTATATACCCTAACCTTCAATTTCGAATTTTGTCTAGAACTGGGTAATTAGTAAGATACATTTTGGGCATGGGAGTTGTTCATATTGTATGCATGTGTTATCAAAGTGTGTAAGAAGGTTGTGAGCTAAAACTGGTAGAGAATGGGTTGGGGAATGATGGAACCTTTCACAAAAGGGCCTTAAAAACCTTAATGCACACCTAGTGCTTGATAATATGCTCAAATGAGCTAGAATCATGATCATCTTCCTAATTTTGGTTCAACTTGTTATATTTCTAAAATAGATTAAAGTTGGTAAGAATTTCGGAGCATTTTAAAAGTTTAAGGAAGCTCAATTGAGGTATTTTGGCTAAACCCCCTTCTTCTTAGAATCGAATCCCACAATGTTAATGTAATTGGTGTAAGTCCCAAATTGATCATTATAGAATTGGCTATTCCTAATGTGTTAGTGTTGAAGGATGTATGTTCAATATTTATTCTAAATGCTTCATCATGTCATCTTGCCATTTGAGGATGTGTTCAAAATATAGAATATGTGCTAGAAATGTTAAGACTTCAAGTCAAGATCGAAATAAAGGTTGTTATGCCAACTTGTATGAAAAGCCTCTATGTGCCTAAGATTCCCAAATTGCGCGTACGTGAATTTAATGTCTTGAATAGAAAGCCTTATTGTTGTTGATAATGATAATGATGTTTGAATATGGAAAAAGGGGACTGGAATTATGAAATACGGCCAAGTGCCAAGAATGACTTTATAATTGTGGCCACTAATGCCAATAAATTGAAAGGATGTGAAAGAAGTATGATGTGAGATCATTGACTGAAAAAGGTAATGTCTTGGGTGAGACGGCCTAGCCGATCGGGCTGTGATCGGACGCCATGCCCCACACATGGTAGTGACTATGCTGGAAATAATAATTGAATTTGTGGTTATGGTTGATGTATCAAATGAGATGACCTAGCCGGTCGGGTGGTGATCGGACTCCGTGTAAGAATACTGTGGTATTGTGAATTATGGTATATCGGCACTAAAGATCACCCAACCTAATAACATGGTAATTGACTTGAAAACATATGTGATCCTTAACTTGATGTTTTAGTATTATTTGAAGCTCTTATTGAATTCTTGACTGTTCCCCTTGTATCATTATATATTCTATTGAGATGGTGTTTAGTTTTACATACTAGTACTATTCGATAGTACTAACGTCCCTTTTGCCGGGGGTGCTGCATCTTTAAATGGATGCAGGTGGTTCCATAACAGGCAGTGTTGATCAACGATAGTGGTACATCCTCTTTCCAATAGACTTGGTGAGCCCCACTTCATCCTGGGGTCATGTATTGTATCTTTTGTTCATATTATTATCACGTTTTGAGGTATAACCGGGCCCTTGTTGCCGACACTGTCATAACTCTATTTTGTATCTTTTAGAGGCTTCATAGACACTATGTGGGTTGTACATGGGTGCTAGAAAGGTCAAACAGATTATGTTTTATTTTGATCTCTTGTTTTACTCGAATCATAAGAATGTGTGTATTTTTGGACCTTAAAATGATGTAATCAATGAGACGATTTAGTAGTGTATATATGATCTTCCTTCTATCTAATTAATGAAATCATGTCTTCTCTTGATCGTGGGTGAGTTGGGTACAAAGTATCTAACATGCTTGCTCGACCGGGTTCACTCGATTGAGCGCTTATCGCGCTTCCCGCGGTTGGGGCGTGACAAGTGTAGACCTCATATGAGACACCATTCAAGTAGTACCTAAAAATCTTGAGCACATGTACAATAGCTGCCAACTCCAAATCATGAATTAGGTAGTTCTTCTCATGGGTCTTCAACTGAAGAGATACGTAGGAAATCACCCTTCCATCCTCCATCGAAATTGCACGAAGCATCACAATACATAGTGTAAGGCCCCGTACCCGACCGGTCATTTTATGTATTTGAGCCTCGTTTCCCCTTTTAAAGCTTTCCGTATATGTATTTGTGGTTTTATGACTTTCGGGGATCGTTAGTTTCGTTTCGGGGAGGTTTTGGAATGTTTTGGATCAATTGGTTGTTAGTTTGGTGGCTTAAGTTGGAAATGTTGGCCGATGTTTGACTTTTGTGAGAACGACCCTGGAATGGTATTTTGATAGTTTCAATAGGTCTGTGTGGTGATTTCGGACTTAGGCGTATTCCCGGAATTGGATTCAGAGGTTCCTAGTTTGATTTGGATTTTTTTGCCGAAAGTTGGCAACTTGAAGGATTCAGACATTTGTTTCGGCACTTAGAACAGGTCCATTTTGTCATTTGGAGCTTTCCTACTAAGTTTGGCGTCATTCTGAGTTAGTTTGATAGGAACCAGACGCATGATTGTGATTTAGCGATTCTTGAGTTTCATTATGAATCCAATGTGTTTTGATGTTCAATTTGTGGTTTCAGATGTTATTTTGGTGTTTTGAGCGCACGAACGAGTTCATATGATATTTTTAGACTTGTGTGGATGTTTTGTGTAGAGTGTTTTCGGATTGGTTTGGACATGTTTTAGGTTGTTGGTGTGTTGGTACTACAATTATCGCAATTGCGATCACCAGCATCACAATTGCAAAAAGGGCAGGGGGCTTTAGCTATCGAATATGCAACATCTTGACTCCATTAGTGAAGATAGCACATGGATTGGTCAGGTCGCTTTTGCAAACAGGTCGCAATCGCAGTTCCGATGCTCGTGTCACAATTGCGACATATGAGTGGGATGACAGGGTTTGCTTTTTTGATCCCTGTTTCACATTTGTGAGGGGTCACAATTGGGAACCCCAGATCACATTTCTGACATCAGCAGATGAACAAAAGGTTGGGATTTCGGGACTTAGTCTTATTTATCACATTTTTGAGCCCTAGACTCGGTGGGAGGTGATTTTAGGAGGATATTTTCCTATAAAGCTATTGGGTAAGTGACTTTGACTAAATTTCACTTACATAACATGATTGTTTATGAGATTTAACATATAATCCATGGAAGTTGAAGAGAATATTTGGGGATTTTTGACTAAGTTTTGAAAAAAATGAAAATATGAGATTTGAGAGTCGAACTGGACTCAGATTTGAAATCAAAACACATATGACCCGCGGACACACCATCAGAGCTAGAAGTTTTCTAGTTTGATAAGTTAACTGTTCGCTTTAAAATAGAACACCTATTTAGTTGCCTCCCCTTAAAAGTCCGTGCTTGCTGTAGACCGATGAACATGGATTATCCAGTATTGAGCAGCGGTCTAGCATCCTTATGCCTCCCCTGGCTCTTCCACCGTCCGAGCTCCCTTTCCTCCCTATGGTATGCTCCCCCAGCGTAGGCCTACCACGCTTCGCGCCTGCGGCTTTTTTGCCACTCGTGGGGTTATAGGTAGTCGAGATATACCCTTGAACTCTGGTTTTGACCAGGCGAGCCTAGGTTTGACTTATGGGAAATTGTGTAAAGATATTTAATTTATTAATCAAAATTTGTTTTTCTTGGATTGGGTAAATTGTGTAAGGATCTTTACTATTTTTGAGTGTTGATTTGGGCAAATTGTGGTAAGTATCTTGCCTAACTTTGTATGAGAGAAACATAACCTTAGGATTTGGTCTTATTGCATTATTTGTATCATGTGGAACGACATGTACATATGGTGACGAGTGTGTACACGGGCGTGTGTGTGTTAATGGACTCAATTAGACTTTAGGCTATTAATATGCCTTGATTTTGTTATATGAAACACCATTCATTGTTGATTTAGTTTCTTGTACCATTGTGTCATTGTTGTTTTAATTCTTATACACGTGGTTGAGACGTGGGCTATGTATTGTTGTTGCATTAGAATTGTTGTTGGGGCGATGTTGTGGTATATGTGGTACAGTTTGATTTTTATGTTGTGAATGAGATGCACATTCGGTGACATAAGGGTGGTGTGTGTATTGATGCGCATGCGGTGAGATAAGGGGATTTATGCGCGTGTTGCTAGTAAGGGAAAATACTTCATTTTGGATTACACGCTACGAGATAAGGGGGAATATGCGCCTGAAGCTATTTCGAGAATAATGTTTTAAATGTGAAGCTCATACGATTTCATAAGGATGATTTGTGACTTGTGATGATGATGTGCGGTACATCGGGGTAATTCTTGTTGTAAATAGTGTATTGGAACGGCATGATGATTTGAACTGTCATTTTTCTTCCTTAATTGATTTCATTTGTATTTTGACTGTGGTTTGGTTAATATATTGTGTTATCACATGTTTACTCTTTGTTGCCATTTATTAAATTTTGTTTACCGTTGTTAGCTTTATATTGATATTCTGCACAAGTTTTATGTCTAGTGAGTGTCTTGACTTGAACCTCGTCACTACTCCATCGAGGTTAGTATTGATACTTACCGGGTACCAATTGTGGTGTACTCATACTACGCTTCTGCACATTTTTATGTGGATCCAGGTACCTTGGATTGAACCGGTCACTAATGTGTTGAGCTAGATATTGTGGAGACTTCAAGGTATACCTACCATTCAGCTCGCACGCCTCCGAGTCACATTCTGATGTTTTCCTTTACTATTGTTTATTCTATTCCAAAATAGTGTTGTATTTTGAGGTTTTTAGTGTTTTCTCGGTAGAGCATATGACTTTGTACTACCGGTTATGGGGATGTATGACTATTGATCATTTTCAGGTATGTTATGTCAACTATTAGTTTAATTTAATAGCTATGTTGTTTATTTCTGTTGATCGTAACAAGTGTTAGGCTTACCTATTCCTAAGAACTAGGTGCCATCATGATCCTTAAGGTGGGATTTTGGGTCATGCAAGTTGGTATCAGAGCTCTAGGTTCGTAAGTTCTACGAGTCATAAGCAAGTTTAGTAGAGTCTTGCAGATCGGTACAGAGACGTCTTACTTATCTTTGAGAGGCTACAAAACTATTAGGAAATTCCACTTCTTTCATTCATTGTCGTGCGGATTTATTGATTTCGGAATCTGAGCCTTTGTCTTTCTATTCTCTCACAGATGTTGAGGACACGAGATTCAGTTATAGGCATTGCCGCCCCCAGTTCTAGTGTTGTTAGAGGTCGGGGCAGAGGAAGAGGCAGAAGCGTGAGGCCGTGCTAAGGCCATAACTGGGGAGCCACCTGCAGCGAGAAGCTGTGCTAGGGCCGCAACCGGGGAGCCACTAGTAGCTCCAATTGGATAGCAGGTACCTGAGGCACCTATTTCTACCACTGGACTTCATAGACTTTGGCGCATATTCTGAGCATGTTTGGTACCTTGGCTCTAATGGGATTGATCCCAGTTGCACAAGCTACTTCTCAGGATGGGGGAGGAGCTCAAACTCCCGTCGTCCGTACTTTAGAGCAGCGGTCCCATGTTGATCATGCTCTCAGTGTTATGCTGGTACAGCTTGTGATTGCGTGTGATGTCAGGCCAGTGGCATCCAATGAGGAGCAGAAGAGGTTGGAGAGGTTTAAGAAGTATTTTCCTCCTATTTCAGTGGTGCAACATTTGAGGATGCACATGGTTTTCTTGACCAGTATCATCATATTGTGTACACTATTGGCATATTGGAGGTGAGCAGAGTCGACCTTACTAATCTCCAGATGACGGGGTCGGCATATAGATGGCTGTAGGCTTATGAGGAGAGTCGGTCAACTGGTGCAGTACCACTTACTTGGGCTCAGTTCACTGATATGTTTTTGAGGAAATTCGTCCCACAGACCGTCATGGATGCATTGCGCACCGAGTTCGAGTAGTTGTGCCATGGGACTTTGATGGTGTCCGAGTATTCCATGAGGTTTAGTGAGTTATCTAGTCATGCACCTGCTTTGGTTTCCATGGTTAGAGAGAGGTCCGTAGATTTATTGAGGGGCTCTGTTATGGTCTTAGTTTTGGGATGGCATGGGAGTTAGAGACTGATACTCCATTCCAGCAGGTTGTGGAGATTTCTAGGAGGTTAGAGCATATCCGTGACTAGGAGAGAGGGGATATGGAGGCCAAGATGCCTCAAGATTTTGGAGAATTTAGTTGTTCCTACTTTGTAATTTTAGCTCGTCATGACTGAGGTTATGTCTGTCGACCGGTTCATTCTGCACTTCAGGTCACTCGCAGTGCTCTAGCTATTCAGGGACCTCAGATTACTTATGGACATCCATCTTTCGGTGCACCTCCTACAAGGGGTGGTTATAACTGTTATTATAGTCGTCCGGGTCAGACTCAGTACCAGCATCCACGTCCGTAGAGAGGTTGTTTTGAGTGTGGTGATACTAGGCATATGGTGAGGGACTGTCCTACACTTAGGAGGGGTGGACCTCCACAGGGTACACAGGCTATGGCTGATGCTCTAGTTGCCACTCCACTTGCACAGCCAGCTAGGGGTGGAGGACAGGCGGGTAGAGGGTGTCATAGAGAGGAGGCCATGCCCGTTGTTCCGGTCTTTCATTAGGATGTATCAATTTTATTTGATTATGGTTCCACTTATTCGTATATGTTATCTTACTTTGATTCATATCTGGTTATGTCTCGTGATTCTTTGAGTATTCCTGTTTATGTATCTATGCATGTGGGGGGTTCTATTGTGCTAGACCATGTCTATCGGTCATGTTTGGTCATTATTGGGGGATTATTAGACTAGGGTTGACTTGTTGTTACTCAATATGGTGAACTTTGATGTGATTTTGGGCTTGGATTGTTTGTCACCATATCACACTATCCTGGATTGTCACACTAAAATCGCGATGTTGGCTATGCCAAGATTGCCGAGGTTGGAGTGGAGAGGTACATTGGGTCACATTCCGAGTAGGGCAGTGCCCTTTCTAAAGGCACAATAGATGGTGGAGAAGGGGTGCTTGGCATACTTATCCTTTGTGAGGGATGTTAGCATTGATAATCCTACCGTTGAGTCTGTTCTAATAGTGAGAGATTTCCCAGATGTGTTTCCAGCAGACCTACAGGGAATTCCACCCGATAGGGATATTGATTTAGGTATTGACTTGGTGCCGGGCACTCAGCCCATCTTTATTCCACCAAATCGCATGGCACCAGTGGAGTAAAAAGAATTAAAGGAACAGTTTCAGGAGTTGCTTGAAAAGGGTTTCATCAGACCGAGTGTCTTTCTTTGGGGTGCTCGAGTTTTATTTATGAAAAAGAAAGACAGCTCTATGATGATGTGTATTAACTACAGGAAACTGAACAATGTTACAGTCAAGAACAAGTACCCACTAACGCACATTGATAATTTGTTCGATCAGCTTCAGGGTGCTAGTGTATTCTCGAAGATTTACTTGAGATCATGGTACCATCAGTTGAAGATCCGAGCATTAGAAATTCCTAAGATGGCTTTCAGGACCCGCTATGGCCACTATGCATTTTTGGTAATGTCTTTTGGGATGACCAATGCCCCAGCCGCTCTCATGCACTTGATGAACAACGTGTTCAAGCCGTACCTTAATTTCTTCGTCATTGTGTTTATTGATGATATATTGGTGTATTCTCGCAGCCGAGAGGATTATGAGCAGCACTTAAAGATTGTGCTCCAGACTTTAAGGGAGAAGAAGCTATATGATAAATTCTCCAAGTGCGAGTTTTGGCTTGATTCAGTGGCATTCTTGGGCCACGTGGTGTCAAGTGAGGGGATCAAGGTGGATCCTAGAAGATTGAGGCAGTTCAGAATTGGCCAAGGTCTTCTACCGCTACTGAGATTCATAGTTTGCTAGGCTTGGCTGGGTATTGTCGCAGATTCATGGAGGGTTTATCATCCATCACAACTCCTTTGACTAGATTGACTCATAAGGGTGCTCCATTCTGGTGGTTGGACGAGTGTGAAGAGAGTTTTCAGAAGCTCAAAACTGCTGTGACTAACTCCAGTTATGGTTTTGCCTTCAACATCAAGTTCTTATATAGTCTATTGTGATGTTTCATGTATTGGCATTGGGTGTGTGTTGATGTAGGAGGGTAGAGTGATTGATTATGCTTCACGTTAGTTGAAGCCCCATGAGAAGAACTACCCAGTGCATGATTTAGAGTTGGCATCCATTGTTCACGCACTGAAGATTTGGAGGTACTATCTCTACAGCGTGTCTTGTGAGGTGTTCACAGATCACAAGAGTCAACATCAGTTATTCAAGCAAAAGGATTTGAACTTGAGGCATTAGAGGTGGCTATAGTTACTTAAGGACTATGATATCACCATTATTTATCATCCCGGAAGGCCAATGTGGTGGCCGATGCTTTAAGTAGGAAGGCTGAGGGCATGGGGAGTCTTGCTTTTATTCCAGTTGGGGAGAGATCGTTAGCTTATGATGTTTAGGATTTGCCATCATGTTTGTGAGGTTGGCTGCATCAGAGCCTAGTCGGGTTCTTGCTTACATTGTTTCATGGTCTTCATTATTTAAGCGCATCAAGGCGCGTCAGTATTATGACCCCCACTTGTTTGTCCTTAAGCACATGGTGCAGCACGTTGATGCCAATGAGGTGACTATTGGTGATGATGGGGTGTTAAGGCTTTAGGGTCGGATTTGTGTGCCCCTTGTGGATGGGTTATGTGAGCGGATTCTTGAGGATGACCATTTTGTGGTATTCCATTCATCCGGGCCCCGCGAAGCTGTACCATGATTTGAAACAACACTAATGGTGGAAAAGAATAAAGAAAGATATTGTAGAGTATGTGGCTCGGTGTTTGAACTATCAGCAGATGATGTACGAACATCAGAGACCAGGTGGTTTGCTTTAGAGGCTTGATATTCCGGAGTGAAAGTGGGAGAGTATCACTGTGGATTTTGTATTTGGACTTCCACAAACCTTGATGAGATTCGATACAGTGTGGGTTAGTGCGGACAGACTGACCAAGTTTGCACACTTCATTCTAGTCATGACTACCTACTCTTCAGAGCAGTTGTCTTGAATTTATATTTATGAGATTTTTCACCTTTAGGGTGTGTCGATGTTTATTATCTTGGATTGAGGCACGTAGTTCACATCACATTTCTTGAGAGCCATGCAACGTGAGTTAGGCACACAGGTTGACCTGAGTATGACATTAGCACACTATTCAGATTTTGATGGACTTGTCACATGCCTAAGTTATTGATTTCGACGGTTCATGGGATCAGTTTCTACAGGTAGCAGAGTTTGCCTACAATAACAACTATCAGTCGAGCATCCAGATGGCTCCGTACGAGGCCTTGTATGGGAGGCGATGTCATTCTCATGTTAGTTGGTTTGAGCCTTGGGAGGCTAGGTTGTTGGGCACTGATTTGGTTCTACATGCCTTAGAGAAGGTGAAGTGTATTCAGGATCGGCTTCTACAACACAGTCCCTATAGAAATGTTAGATCGAAAGGTTCATGATGTGGTATTCATGGTGGGTGAGAGAGTTCTGCTTAGAGTTTCACCCATGAAGGGTGTAATGAGGTTCCGGAAGAAGGGCGAGTTGAGCCCTCTGTATATTTATCCTTTCAAGATCCCTGAGAGAGTTGGTGAGGTGGCCTACAAACATTCATTGACACCCAGCTTATCGGGAGTTCACTCGGTATTTCATGTTTCCATGCTCCAGAAGTATTATGGTGATCCATCTCTTGTGTTAGATTTCAGCTCATTGCAATTGGACAAGGATTTGACTTATGATGAGGAGCCGATGACTATTTTGGTCTTGTTTCAGGTTGCTGGTGTGTTGGTGTTGTAGTAGTGCAATTGCGAGCACCAGCATTGCAATTGCGAAGAGGGCACGGGGTTGGAGGTATCGCAAATGCGACACCTTGATCGCATTTGCGAATATAGCATAGGGATTGGCCAGGTCGCATTTGCGACCACATGGTCGCTTTTACGAATAAGCTACAATAGTAATTGCATAGCCCGTGTTACAATTGCGAAATCTAAGTGGGCTGATAAGGTTTGCTTTTGCGATCCATGTGTCGCATTTGCGGGGGGTGGCAATTGCAAACCCTAGGTTGCTTTTGCGACATCCACAACTGAACAAAATGTTGGGATTTTAGGACTTAGTCTCATTTATCACATTTTGGAGCCCTAGACTCCGTGGTAGGCAATTTTAGGCGGAGATTTTCATACAAAGCTATAGGGTATGTGATTTTGAATCAATTCAATTGTATAAAATGATTGTTTATGAGATTTAACATCTAATCCATGGTACTTAAGGAGAAGTTTTGACTATTTGTTTTGAAAAAAATAAAATTTTGAGATTTGAGAGTCGAATTGAACTCGGATTTGAAAACAAAACTCATATATGGACTCTTGGGGTTATGGATAGTCGAGATCTGGCCTTCGACTCGGGTTTTGACCGGCGATCATGTCGTTGACTTTTGTTGACTTTTGGGGAATTATGTAAATATCTTTACTTTAATAATCAAATTTGGTTTATCTTGCATTGTTTGATATTATTAAGTTGTTTTTGGCTAGATTTGTGCCGAGCGAAGGTGAATTTTAAAAGAAAAGCTATTTTTGAGTGTTGATTTGGGAAGATTGAGGTAAGTATGTTGCCTAACTTTGTATGGGAGAAACTTCCCCTTAGAATTTGGTCTAATTGCACTATTTATATCATGTTGAACGATATGTACATAAGGTGACGAGTGTGTACACGGGCGTATGTGTGTTAATGGACTGGATTAGACTTTAGGCTATTAATGTGCCTTGATTTTGTTATATGAAACACCTTTCATTGTTGATTTACTTTCTCGTACCATTGTGTCATTGTTATTTTAATTCTTATACACGTTGTGGTTGAGACGTGGGCTATGTATTGTTGTTGCATTGGTATTGTTGTTGGGGAGATGTTGTGGTATATGTGGTACGAGTTTATTATTGTGTTGTGAATGAGATGCGCATGCGGCGAAATAAGGGTGGTGTGTATATTAATGCACATGCAGCGAGATAAGGGGGTTTATGCGTGCGATGATAGTAAAGGGAAATACTTCATTATGAAAAACACGTGACGAGATAAGGGGGCCTATGCGCGTGAAGCTATTTTGGGAAAAATGTTTTAAATGTGAAGTTCACGTGACGTCATAAGGATGGTTTGTGACTTGTGATTATGATGTGTGGTACATCAGGGTGATTCTTGTTGTAAATCGTGCGTTGGAACAACTTGATTATTTGAACTGTCAATGTTCATTCTTAATTGATTTCATTTGTATTTTAGGTATGTTTTGGTTAATATGTTGTGCTATCACATGTTTACTCTTTATTGTCATTTATTGATTTGGCTTTTTGTTGTTAGCTTTATATTGATATTCTGCATAGGTTTTATGTCTAGTGAGTGCCTTGACTTGAACCTCGTCGCTACTCCATCGAGGTTAGTCTTGATACTTACTGGGTATCGATTCTGGTGTAGTCATACTACGCTTCTGCACGTTGAGCTAGATATTGTGAAGACTTCAAGGTCTACCTGCCATTCCACTCGCAGGCCTCATAGTCACCTTCTGATGTTTTCCTTTACTACTATTTATTTTATTCAAAATAGTATTGTATTTCGAGGTTTTTAGTGTATCTCAGTAGAGTTTATGACTCCGTACTACCAGTTTTAGGGATGTACGACTATTGATTATTTTTAGCTATGCTATGTCATTTATTAGTTTAATTTAATAGCTAAGTTGTTTATTTCTGTTGATCTCAGCATGTGTTAGGCTTACCTAGTCCTAGGAAGTAGGTGCCATCACGATCCTTAAGGTGGAATTTTGGATCGTGACACAAAGCAAACTTGGGCTTCTGATAGCTCTCCTCACACTCATCAGACTACCTGAAATTACACACTCTGCTGAGTCAACTTAGTCAATGGAGCTGTAATAGATGAAAATCCCTCAAAAAAGCGACAATGGTATCCTGCCAAACCCAAGTAACTCCAGATCTCTATAGCTAAAGTAGGTCTAGGCCAATTCTTAACCTCCTCAATCATCTTAGGTTCAATCTTGATATCCTCACTAGACATAATATGACCCAAGAATTCAACTGCCAACCAGAACTCACGCTTCAAATGCTTGGCATAAAGGGGACGATCCTTGAAAGTCTGAAGTACAAGTCTAAGGTACTTCTCTTGATCCTCTCTACTGTGAGAGTAAACCAAAATATCATTAATGGACACAATCACAAACAAATCCAAATATGGCTTGAACACCCGGTTCATCAAATCCATGAAAGCTACTGGGGCATTAGTTAACCCAAATGACACTACCAAGAACTTCTAATGACCATAATGAGTGCTAAAAGTTGTCTTAGAGACACCCAAAGCCCTAATATTCACATGATGATAGACAATCTCAAATCAATCTTGGAAAATAACATGGCACACCGAAGTTGGCAAAATAGATCATCAATCCGAGGCAATCGATACTTGTTCCTGATAGTGACCTTCTTCAACTGCCAATAGTCGATGCACATCCCTATAGAATCATTTTTTTTTCACAAACAACATTGACACACCCTTATGAGAGACACTCAGTCTAATGAATCCCTTATCAAGAAAATCCTGCAACTGCTCCTTTAACTCCTTCAACTCAATAGCAGCCATACGATATGGTGGGATAGAAATTGGATGAGTGACCCAAACCAAATCAATGTAGAAATCAATATCCCTCTCAGGTTTTAAGCGTGAAAAGTCCGCCGGAAACACCTTCAGAAACCCCCTTACAACCAATACTAAATCCATAGAAGGAACCTCCATACTAGAATTCTGGATGTAAGCCAAATATGCTAAACACCCTTCTTATCCATGCTCTAAGCCTTTAAAAATTAAATGACCCTACAAATAAAATGACCAAGGGTCCCTCTCCACTCTAATATAAGCAACCCTGGCATAGCTAACATTACAATCTTAATGAGGCTATAATTACCCGACCTATTATTTTAAGCTTTAGCATTCAATTCGTTGGTCTGAGACCTTGAGTAGCTTCATATTATGTATTATGACTTGCGTGCATGGTTGATTTTTAGATTCGTACCGTTCGGGATTGATTTGATAGAGTGATTGTCAATTTAAAAGCTTTAAGTGGGAATAGTTGACCAAGGTTTGACATTTGAGTAAAAAAACTCGAAATCGAAATTTTATGGTTCCAATAGGTTCATATGGTGATTTTGGTCTTAGGAGTATTTTCAGAATTGTCTTCTGAGATTCCTTGAAGGTTTTGGCTCTATTTTCCGAAGGTTGACAATTTGAAGGTTTGAAGAGTTCATAGGATTGACCGGAAGTTGGCTTTTGTGTTATCAATGCCTGGTTTGTGTTTCAATACTTTGTATAGATTCATTTGGTTGATTCGAACTTGTTTGCAAAGTTTGGTTGTGATCTAGAATGTTTAAGTGTGATTCAGACGCGTTCGACAAAGTTTGAAGGTTTGAAAGTTAAGAGTATGATTTGATCATTGATTCTTAGTTTTAATGTTATTTGTGGTGTTTTGAGCCTTTGTATAAGTTTGGTTTATGTTTTTGGACTTGTTGGTATGATTGGATGGGGTCTCGAGGGGCTCAGGTGTGATCCGGAGTGGTTTCACATCATTTTGGTGGAGTTGGAACTGCACATTTTTGCTAGTGTCAGCGGTTAATTGCGATTGCAAAGCAAGTCTCGTGATCGCAAAAGATAATTAGACACTTAGGGGTTTTTTTTCACGTTCGCGACAAGTGGGTCGCGTTCAAGTACAGTTGTCAGTAGATGCTTCGTGTTCGCCTTGGTGGACCGCGTTCGCAAAGAAGTGGAGTCAGGCAGAAGGTTTTGCCTTCGCGTTTGCGTAGTGGACCTCACATTCACATAGGCTTGGTAGTGTTGGTATTTTTATTTGCATTGCTGGATTTGCATTCGCGAAGAGGAGCTAGAGCTGGGGGTCGCGTTTGGCCTTTCGCGACCGCATTGAGCATCGTTGGGCATTATATTTTAAGTGTAATTTCGGGACTTTTGCACACTCTCATATTTTGATTACTGATTTGGACTCGATTTTGGAATCTAATCATATATTTGGACTCGGCAAGCTATGGATCATTGGGATTTGGTATTGGTTTCGGATTTAGGGTAAGCGAGTCGGGGTTAACTTTTGTTGAATTTTGGGAATTTTTCAATGATCGAAGCTTTGTTGACCGAAATTGATTCCTATGGTGTTGGTTCACTTCCTGGGATGATGTTTGAGTAGATTCGATCCGTTTGTAGGTAATATCTCAAGGAAAAGCGATTTTAGAGCTTTGGAGTAGCCCGGATGAGGTAAGTGTCTTTCCTAGCTTCGATTGATGGAATTTTTGCTAATAATTGATATTATTTTCTACATGCGGGGGTGATGTATGTATTAGATGATGAGCGTATATGCATGTGCCATGGGTATTCTTTCTTGGGGTAGATTCTAGACTACTTTATGTCGTGTTTGGTTGTGTGTTCTACTTGTTCTATATTTTACTCAATTTATTTACTATGTGAGAATAATAAACCATGCTAGAGTTAATGTTGAGGCTAATGGTACCTTACATTGAGCATGCTAAACTATTTTTGAGATCATTTACTTGTTGTAGACATAGTTACATGTATGTTATAAACACATATCCGTACTTGTTATTCTTGTGTTATGACTTAAATGGATGTATGACTACTTGAGTTTCCTTAAAGACTATGAAATGATTTTTGATTCTTACTTGGGCATGATAATTATATGGATGATGTATTACATGTTGGGTCCGTGATCATACGTAAATATAGGCATACACCCGTGAATGGTTATTTCTCAGTCCTTGTGCATTATATATGCTTATCTCTTATTCATATGCATACATTACTGCACATGATTTTCGGATATGGACTGAGGTTATGGCATGAGATTCGGCCGTGCGAATATCAGGATATTGTTATTGATTTGGCACGAGGTATTTGCTGTGTGATTATGGTGATATTGATTTTATTGTAGCATGAGGTTTTAGTCTTGCAGTACACAAAACTCCAGTCGTGCAATGAGTGGATATGGATCTATCCCTCTAGAGTCGCCCTCTCATGTTTCTCTCTTGATGGCGTACATGCAGGTTGGAAGAAATTGACGGGTTTCTGGTTTATTGCGATGTGGGATCCTATGTGATGAGTTTTTGAGCATAAAGGTGGAAGCTTGTCCATTTAAGTGATCCTTTTTTAATATTCATGCATTTACATGTTTTATCCATACATATCATCTACGTATGTTAGTTGATGCATTTTACATATGCATGAGACTTGTTAATGAGTTGATGGACACTTGGAAATTGTTGGATTTATGTAAAACGATAGTTATCATCATACGTTAATATATTGGACTCATGTAAAGTTTTCATAAACATGGTATTTAGAAATTGATAAAAAAGTGGATCATTGTTATGTACAGACACTCTACATCCATGTATAAGGATTTGAGCACACTACTTAGTGCATGTCTCTTTTGTGTGCGGAGTTGGTGCAAGTCATATTTGCTTGATCTGTTCAATTGGGAAAGCTTGTTTACTAACTTTACCCTAGTTGCACACCTTTATTATTGATATTCGCTATTCTGTGACCGATTCTTAGATACTTCTCTATATTATACATGTTATTGAGCTGCACATGTTATATTTGTCACGCCCCAAAATCGAGGAGCGCGACCGGTGCTCAACCGAGTGAACCCGGCCGAGCAAGCCTATTAGATTTTTTTCTACCCAAGTCATTCATGAATAAAGAGAATATATGAAACACGAATTAAACATATATCTTTGTCACAAAACTTATTCGGAATACTCAACTTGTAATAAATATCTTGGAACTTACAAGGATATTGGGGTTCCAATTCTTAAAGAAGATTTTATCTAACATACCTCGATTTAGCTTCCTTAAACTCTAAAATATTTGAGAATTCTTAGCAACTTCAATCTATTTTAGAAATATAACAAATTGAACCAAAAAATAGGAGGATGATCATGGTTCTAGCTCATTTCAGCATTTTATCAAACACTAGGTGTGCATTAAGGTTTCAAGGTCCTTCTATGGAGGATTCCATCATTCCCCAACCCATTCTCTACCATTTTTATCTCACAACCTTCCCACATTCTTTGATAACACATGCATGCAAGATAGCAACCCCCACACCCAATAATTGTCTTGCTAATTACTCCCCTTTTAGAAGATTTTCTCAATTAAGATCTAGGGCATAGATTCTTACCTTTAGGATGAAGACTCCCTTTGTTAATCCTTAATGATTGAGCAAGAATTGGTGGATAATAGGTTGAAGGTTACTCCCCCACTCTAAGAACTCTCTCTCACTCTAAAAATATTAGAAATGTGCTCAAAATGGGCTATGGCATATGTTTTAACGAAGAATGGTCGGGTTTAAAAACCCTAAAAATGAAGCCCCGGAACAGGATATGCGGTCGCATATGTGACCGCATAATGGATATGCGGTCCAAATATCGGCCGCACAAATAGGGTACCAAAAGTGGAAAGGAACTGACCGGGTCTGCGGTCACTATACGGCAAGAAGACCTATTCTGCGGTCGCATAATGCGCCGCAGAAACTCCCTCCGCAAAATTTCAAGACTGATTGTGCAACAAGAGTGCGGCCCGCGAAACAGTTATGCGGTCGCATAATGGAACTCGAAAATGACATCAAAATGACGCAAAAAACTAACTCACTCTGCGACCATTCTGCGGCCCGTAGAGTGATTATGCAGCTGCAAAATTATCACGCCCCAAAACCGAGGAGCGCGACCGGCGCTCAAGCGAGTGAACCCGGCCGAGCATGCCTATTAGATTTCCTTCTACCCAACTCATTCATGAATAAAGAGAATATATGTTTTCGTTATTCAAATAATAAAGTGATCATGTATGAAATACCAATTCATTACCATTAGTTACTCCATTAATAAGTCTCAAAACACACACACACCTTCATGGTTCAAAGTGGAACACGTGATTTAATCGCAACCCAACTTGTTTAATATTTCCAACACCCATACACAACCCACACTTAGCTTATAGAGCCTCTAAAAATACCAAAGAGTACAATGATAGTTCCGACAATAAGGCTCCGACTATATCTCAAAACACATAAGAAACAAAAGATGCACAACCCCGGAATGAGATGGGGCTCACCAAGCCAACTGGGAAGAATGAGCACTGTTATCACTGGTCAGTATCCTCCACTGTGGAACCACCTGCATCCATTAAAGATGTTGTGCCCCCTGCAAAAGGGACGTTAGTACATGTCGAATAGTACTAGTATGAAAACCAAACACCTATTTAAGAACTCGTAAATACAGTGCGAATATGATGAATCAAGGTGATAATAGAATAACATAGATAGTAGTTTAAACCAAAGCAAGCTTATCAAGAACTGTCATTAACATTTATAGAATTCAAGATGAGATCCTCTGTAACCATTTCCACACAAAGCGGCCCCGCCGCCTCACCCAATGTATGCGGGTGGAGGTGTAAACACAATACCAAAACTTTACTCAAGCGGCCCTACCGCCTCACCCCAATGTATGCGGGTGGAGGTGTAAACACAATACCCATTTTCACACAAAGCGGCCCCGCCGCCTCACCCCAATATATGCGGGTGGAAATGCATCAACGATACCAATACCTACACAAAGTGGCCATGCCTCCTCACCCAAATATATATATATGTGGGTGGTGGTGCAACAATGATACCAAAATCATACACAAAGCAGCCCTGCCGCCTCACCACAATATATGCAGGTGGATGTGTAACCCCAATCCACAATCTCTACACAATTTGGCAAAATAGTTTTCCACATAAATCACGACATGGAATCATAACACGTAGATACACAATCCATAGTTTGGAACACATTCTCAATTTATAATACAATATCATGAGAGCATTTGGAACACAAATTAAACATATATCTTTGTCACAAAACGTATTCGAAATACTCAACTTGCAATAAATATCTTGGAACTTACAAGGATATTGGAGTTCCAACTCTTAAAGAAGAGTTTAGCCAACATACCTCAATTTAGCTTCCTTAAACTCTAAAATTTTCAGGAATTCACAGCAACTTCAATCTATTTTAGAAATATAACAAATTGAACCAAAAATTAGGAGGATGATCATGGTTCTAGCTCATTTGAGCATCTTATTAAACACTAGGTGTGTATCCCGATTTCAAGGTCCTTTTATAGAGGATTCCATCATTCCCCAACCCATTCTCTACCATTTTTAGCTTACAACATTCCCACATTCTTTGATAACACATGCATGCAAGATAACAACCCCCACACCCAGTAATTGTCTTGCTAATTACTCCCCTTTTAGAAGATTTTTGAAATTAAAAGCTAGGGCATAGATTCTTACCTTTAGGATGAAGACTCCCTTTGTTAATCCTTAATGATTGAGCAAGAATTGGTGGATAATAGGTTGAAGGTTACCCCCCCCCCACTCTAAGAACTCTTTCTCACTCTAAAAATATCAGAAATGTGCTCAAAATGGACTATGGCATATCTTTTAACGAAGAAAGGTCGGGTTCAAAAATCCAAAAAATGAAGCCCCGAAACAGGATATGCGGTAGAATATGAGACCACAGAATGGATATGTGGTCATCATATCGGCCGCTTAAATTGGCTGCCAAAACTGGAAAGGAACTGACCAGGTCTGCGGTCACTATGCGGCCCACTGATCTGTTCTACGGTCGCATAATGCGCCACAGAACCTCCCTCCGCAAAACTTCAAGACTGATTGTGCGACAAGAGTGCGTCCCGCGAAATGGTTATGCAATCGCATAATAGACCACGAAAATGACATCAAAATGACCCAGAAAACTGACTCACTCTACGACCATTTTGCAGCCCGCAGAGTGATTATGCGGCAGCAGAATGGGCCACAGAAATGCCTATTTCTGCCAAATATTTTCCTTCAACTCCCTAGAGCACTGGCATCACGGAACCCCGATTTTTAGGAAAATTTTCACGGGGCCTTACAATATTACGTGAGTATCTTTTGGACTAAAAAACCTCGTTACTACATCACTAAGGTTAGTCAAGATACTTACTAAGTACATGGCCAGTTGTACTCATACTACATTTTTGAACATTGCATGCAGATCCTGGGTGCTGAGTTGGTGTGGAGGTTGAAGCCTAGTATTAAAGACAAACCAGCCTACCAGATACAAGCTACCACTTGTTCATGGTATTTTAGGACTTATATTCCTTTTTATGTAAATTTCAATAGATGATGTATGTTTCTTTAAACCAGAGTTGTATTCTTATTCTTAGTCGTTCATGACTTATACTACCAGTCCTTGGAATAGTGGTATTGATTTTATTTTGTAGTGTTATTTATTGTTCTTTAATGATTTCTCGTTATAGTTGTATCCTATATTGTTTGGCTTACCTAGCGGGTTGGCTTAGGCGCCATCACGACTTGGTAAAAATTTAGGTCATGACAAGTTGGTATCAAAGCTCTAGGTTTATAGGTTCTACGAGTCATGAGCAAGTTTCTAGTAGAGTATCGGTATGATGACGTCCATACTTATCTTTGATTGGATATAGGGCATCTAGGAAACTTCCCTTCTTTCTTTCTTTATCATCAACTTTGTTTCATCTTGAAAGCCTGGATCTTCAGCTTCCTTCCATTCAATTTGTATGCGATGTTGAGTACTAGGTATCAGCTGTGCACCGATGGCTTTGCGATGTCGTATATGAGTTGTGAGATGTTTTCTTGTGTTTTGAGGTAGGCCAGCTTGGAGGACTGATGGATCAATGAGTGGCAAGATATCTATGTAATGAGTTGTGAGATATGTTGTATAGTCTTATGATATGTATGTGTTGGTGGATCTTTCAATTGTTCATTTATGGAAGGAGTGGATTCGTATATCTTGTTGACGAGTGTAGACACGGGAAGATTAATTGATTTCTTAGGGGTTGTGACCATGGTAGGGTCATAGGAAGATGTCGATTTGAGGCTACTAGGTAGGTTATCTCATGCGAGAAGGTTTGAGGTTATGTGATTCTTGTGAGGCTTCTATGAAGGGTTTTCCTTCTATCTAGTGGAATGCACATACTACCATTTCAGAGCACTTGAGGAAGTTGGCTTGACTGTCACGAGGATGAGTATGCACTCGGCAAATGGTTTGGAGGGTATTTTGACTATTGCTACATGAGCCTATGAGGAATTCAACAGAGTAACAGTATGCGACCTTGGAAGGTAAGGAGGAAGAGTACCGTAGGCCATCAGATGATGTGTTTGTGGCTTCAAGCCAAATGAAGGAGTCTACTATCGACGATCAGGTCATTTGGGCATCTGTTGCTACAGTTCTTGTACTTGGATGCACTTGTGGATTGGATATGGTTTGAGAAGGGTGTTATCGAGGATGAGTTGGTCAAGGAATTTAGATGCATGATGTAATAGACCTTATGGATATATGGAGGTTGTGGAGTGGCCCAGGTTTGTTATTCCTTTATGGATGTAGTTTGTGGGAGGAGAGAATTTCTCGATTGTTTCTTTGGAGTATTCATGTGCTAGCGAAGCACTAGTTGTTCGGCATGTTTGGGTATGCATTCGATACTAGGTCAGCGTGAGTGACTCTCGAGAATAGTTCTAGTGGGTTCAACATTCATATGTGGTATCTAAGATTTTTCGGATTTGTGTATGGCTAAGATCTAAGATTTGCATTGGATAGTGCCGAGACTTGCGATATTTATATATCATTACTGATTCTTTATTGCATTATTAGAGAGATGGAAGAAACCACACCAGATTCATTAAAAGGTTCTTCGGTGCAGGCATTCAGGTTTAGGTACTTTTGGGTTTAGCAGTCTACATGACTTGGTTGATTTAGAGGGATTCGGTTCTGATGTCTTGGTTATGTGCAAATGGGTTTCGAAGAGTTCACAATAGTTGTTACCATGATTCGAGGTCGATGTCTCGTACGGGTATGGGAATTTTGTTGTGTGTTGTGATTCTCTCTTGAGTTGAGTTAAGTGGAAGGTTTTTGGTCGATGGAGTATTTATGAGGAGGCATATTCTACTTGTGATTCAGGGTTGATAACAGGATTCTCATATATTTGTATTGTAGCATGGTAGGTGCGGTGAGCCGTGTGGGATTTGGATTGAATGGATAAAGTTGCAGTTCAGTTTTGAAAGGAATGTCTTAAATTCTAAGCAGCATGAGAGATTTCAGATATTCAAGAGAATGCTAGCACTATCTTGTATTGTCTGATAGCGGTGCGTGTTGTAGAAAACGCTTCATGTATTAACTTGCGGGTGATTGGCCAGTACTATAGAGGTCACATGGTTGGTAACTATTGATGTTCATATTTTGCTACTTGATGCAAACAATCTATGGAAGTATTTCACATGATGCAATTGTGTATGCGTGATGTGTCAGTCATTTAAGTGGGGGAGTTGGAGATCAGGTATTGAGATTCCTTTTATTCTTAAGGTTTAGAGACTAGATGCTCTTAGAGGCAGACTATTCATTTGGTTGTGGATTGTAAAAATGTGTTGAGGACTAGACAACTGATTGTATGTGTTATAGGTAGGTCACTATAGACCTCTGGAAGGCTGTTTACCTATTTCAGAATGGTTTGAAATGGTTTAGGGGCCTATTGCTAGGCCTAATGTGAGTGTGTATTCTACACCAAATTGGATTTATTTACTCATATGCAACATTTACTATGGGTATGCTATCGAGCAGAATGAATGTAATTCATGCATGTGATCTATTTTTATGTGCTACTCTCATATGTTATGATGGGTTGTGAGGTTATTTGATTATTCACACCCATGTTATGTTCCTGTTAAGGTTTTGTGGTAATATAAGAGCAAGAGGGCTCATGAGATATTGAATTGCTTATTGCATCATAGTTGTTCTTGCCTTTTTTGTAGCGCATTATGCCACGCGTCTCCCTATGTATGCACTCTACGTGCTTGATGTAGATACACATGTGTTTGGTTAGAATGAGCATTATGGCTCAATGAGTATTCCTATGTGGATCGATATGTTTAGATTGGGTAGCGTGCTGCAATGATGTTATGTTGGATCGGGTTGCATCTTGCAAAAATATGATGTGGGATCGGGTTGCACGCAACAACGTTGATATGTTAGCATACGACTCCGTGTGCTTGTCACATGTGTTTTGTTTATCCCTTGTGGTATGGATTCATAATGTTATGCTTCTATTATTATGTTTGTTGAACGTAGTTCTCTTATTTGTATTATGTTTCCATCCTTGATTATATTCGAGTTGTTTCTTGTTTGGCTCATGGATCGCATCATATGAGGTTATAGATGGAATATGATATGGCATGTCGGTCAAGCAGCTTGCACTGGGTGAGGCAAGGTTATTGGACCTGGAATTTGCACAAACAAATTTGGATAAGGTATGTTTGGAAGATTGATGTCATTTGTCAGCTCAAAATTTGGCAATGGTCCTTGTCGGGCGAGAGAACACCACGAGTTGGTGATTTGATGGGTAGTTATGGGTTTATATATACAACCTTTATCATCAGCAATATTGTGAAGGGTTGGAACAAGGGTTATTTGATAGGACATGTATTACCGTTAATGGGTTTGGTAATGAGCAGCTATTGTGGTCGAAAATTATTTCTATGGGTAAATGAGTTTTGTGGTACATAATGTGGTTAGATCTTAGTACTATATTAATAACTTGATGCAGCTTTTTGAGATTGATACAGTGTATATATGCAAGAATCGGAACTTTGAGGGAGTTCCAGAAGTTGGAATTGGTTCTAAGGATTGTAAGCCAAGGATAAAGGAAGAATCTTCAGTTGGGATTGTGTTGACGGGCTTATATGGATTGAGATGACATGAGATAAACCATGGTGATGTGCATGATAGTTATACAGTGATTTAACAACTTTAAAATGACTCTTGGCACGTTTGAGGACGAACACATGTTAAAGTGAGGGAGAATGTAATGACCCAACCGGTTGTTTTGAGCTTTAGCATTCCGTTCGGTGGTCTGAGACCTTGAGTAGCTTCATATGATGTATTACAACTTGCGTGTATAGTTGGTCTTGATGTTCGTAAGGTTCAGGATTGATTCAATAGAGTGCTTCCCAATTTTTAAGCTTTAAGTAAGAGTTGATCAAGGTTTGACTTTTGAGTAAACAATATTGGAATCAGGATTTGATGGTTCCGAGAGGTTCGCATGGTGATTTTGGACGTAGGTGTATGTTTGGATTTGTATTCGGAGGTTTCTAGAAGGTTTTGGTTCTATTTGCTGAAAGTTGGAAATTTGAAGGTTTGAAGAGTACATAGGTTTGACCGGGAGTTGACTTGGCATAATCAGGTTTCGGTTGGTGATGCGAGCCTTTGAATATATTCATTTAGTTGATTTTAACTTGTGTGGAAAGTTCGATTGTGATCCTTAATGTCTAAATATGATTCGTATGCGTTCTGTGAAGCTTGCAGGTTTGAAAGTTAAAAGTATGGTTTGATTTTCAATTATTGGTTTTGATGTAAATTTATTGTGTTTCGAGCCTTTAGATAAGTTTAGTTAATGCATTTTTACTTTTTGGCATGATTAGATGGGGTCCTGAAGGGCTCGGGTGTGATCCTGAGTGGTTTCAGATCATTTTGATGGAGTTGGAGTTGTAGATTTTTGCAGGTATCAGTGGTTCATCGCGATCGCGGAGCAATTCTCGATATTACGGAAGGTAAGTAGAGGCTGCATTTTTTTTTCTTCGCGTTCACCACAAGAGGGTCGCGTTCGCGTACAATTATGGGAAGATGTTTCACGTCGCATGTGGTGGACCGTGTTCGCGAAGAGGAGATGGAGTTGGGGTTAGCGTTTGGCATTCGCAGTCGAGATGAATATCATTAGGCAGTGTATTTTTTGTATTATTTCAAGAATCTACATGAATTATTAACGCCCAAAACAAGGATTTTGAGATGAAATTTAGGGTTTTGTCTATACTTTAAGAGACTATAATTTGGGTATTTATCTACCGATTTAAACTCGATTTTGAAATCTAATCACATATTTGGACTTTGCAAGTTATGGGTCATCAAAATTTGGTATTGGTTTAGAATTTTGGGTATGCGAGTCGAGGTTTACTTTTGTTGACTTTTTGGGAATTCTTCAAAGATTGATGCTTTATTGTCCAGGATTGATTCCTATGGAAATCGTTGACTTCCTCAGATGTTGTTTGATTAGATTTGAGCCGGTTGGAGGTGATTTCAGAAGGAAAAGCGACTTTGGATCTTTGGACTAGCCCGGATGAGGTAAGTGTCTTGTCTTGATTTGGTTGAAGGAACTTTTTCCTAATAATTAATAGTGTTTTCTACATGCGGAGGTGATATATATATGAAGTGAGAAGTGTATATGCATGTGCCATTGGTATTTATCTTCGGGTTAAATTCTAGACTACTTTATGTTGTGTTTGGTTGTGTGTTCTTGTCACCCCCCAAACTCGGGGAGCGCGATCGGCGCTCAACCGAGTAAACCCGGATGAGCAAGTCTGGTAGATTTCATTCTACCCAAATTCATCCCTAAATAAAAAGGAGATGTACTCCATTAATCAAATAGTTAAAATATTTCATTAACCAATTCCATTTCATTCCCATTAACAACATCATTCAATATTTCCAAAATAGCACGAGTTTAGAGATTTAATGAAAAACATGTTGACAAATACCAATAGTTCTAATTCAATTCCCAACATCAAACACCACCCACAACCTGTCTACGGAGCCTCTAGGGGGGCTCACCAAGTCAACTAAAGAGAGTGTACCGCTATCACAAATCAGTGCCGCCTGTTGTGGTACTACCTGCATCCATTAAAGATGTAGCGCCCCCGGCAAAAGGGACGTTAATACCGTTGAATCTTGGTGGTATGTATAGCTAAAAGTCCTCTTTCAAAGTAGAATGCCCATATAAGAATAGGCAACACATAGAAACAACAACTCACAATCAACAATATCCAAATGTCCAGTTAAAACATAATAATTTTCAAAATACGAACTTCATATACAATTTTGGATTGGGAGATAATTAGCATCGATATACCACCGTCATTGTTAGCACGAAGTCCGATCACTCCCGATCGGCTAGGCCATCTCCCAGCGAACAATGTGGTTTGACATGTGATGCGAAAGAAAGTTCTAACCAAGACTAGTACCACCATGTGCGCCACATGGCGTCCGATCTCCACCCGATCAGCTAGGCCACCTTCCCACATATGCCATGTGGTTTGACTTTTCCAATTCACAGCTTTTTCCAGTTTCATCCCAATTAATGGAAATAATCACAATTTCACAAATATTTCAATTTCATACCAAATAATGGGAATAACCACAACCCACCCCTACACCGGCACGTGTAGTTTCAGGTGTGGACCTTATGACCCACCCTTCCATGGGTTGCTAATGATGCTCCCAAAAAAAATATTTTTGATTTGATTTGCACACAACTGTAACATAAATACAATTGTACTAACCTCAACATCTTTCACATTGTATAAATTCTCATTAGTGTTTCCAGTCACTCACAACAACAATATTTTCTTGGCTCATTTGGCCATTCACAAGATTCTTTATTCCTGGCACGGTGGCCGTATTTCATATTCCACACTTTCACCTCTTTCAATTTCAAAGATCACCATCAAATATCAACATATAGAATATTTCAGCAATCATATACCTCAAATTTATTAGTAATAGAAACTTTAAACACAAAAGGTTTCTTCCCAAAGAATGGGGCATACCGACGAGCAATAGAAAAATACATCAAAATCATAAACAATCAATACACCATTTATTCTTGCAATACTCTTTTCCATAAATGACAATATACAATTTCAACACTTGTTTATGTGAGAACTCGAGCCAGTTCGAAATCATTTTTTTAAACAGTTGAGTCGAGGCTCATTTCATAATCTTTATCACACCCTCTCATTTCATTGGCACCAGTAGCCACAATTATAACTTAAATTCTTGGCACGTTGGCCATACTCTATATCCCCAATTCACTTATTTCATCTTCAAGCATCTTTATAGATTATCAACCACAAGACATTTTCAGTCAAGTCTTTAGGTACACATGTGAGAAATTAAGATCCTTAAGCATATCGAGTTTTTCCCACACAATTTGGCATACTAGCTTTCATTTGAAACACGATACAAAGACATAGCATTTTAATACGCAGCCCTTACTTTGAAACTCATGGGAACATTATGGAATTCGATTCTAAGAGAGAAAGGTTAGCCAACATACCTTTTTCGAGCTTTCCATAAGTTACTACAATGCCCAACACTTCTAGCAATAACAATCTATAGTAAGATAATGAAAATTGGTTAATTTCAATGGAGATCCTTTCATCCCTCAACCAATTTCAATAAGAAACTACCCAAAATGGTTCATTAACCCCACATACTACAACTTTGTGTCACATGCATGGCCTATTTCCAACCCCATAATATATTTGAAATCATAACCTCTTGTATGAAAGTATAGAAGTAGGACTTACCCTGATGAAGGATGATTTAGTGATTGACTTCCTTGATTCTTGAAGATTGGTGCAAGATTGGATGATTGGGAGGTTAGTTTTCTCCTTCTCTCTCTAAAATGCTCTCACCTCTCTCTAGACTCACCAGAAAATCTTCCCAAAAAAAGCCCCAAAGGTTATTTATTAAAATGGGGACGGGTTGTAAAAACACCCAAATTTGCACAGCCGCGCCGCATAGGGCACCGCGGGGCGCGGCACGGTAGTGAAAAATGTTCCTAGAAATAAAATTTTGAAGTGTTCTGGAAATCCCTACACGCGCGCCGCATGGGGCGCCGCGGTAGTGTCACATTCTGCCAGCGTTTGGTAATTTGGTCATAATTTCTTGTAGGAGTGTCCAAATGATGAGCGGTTTAAAGCGTTAGAAACTAGACTCGAAGATCATTCATTTGATAGGTTGTTCATCACATACCTCGTTTTTTATATATATATATATATATGTGTGTGTGTGTGTGTGTGTGTGTGTGTGTGTGTGTGTGTGCTCGTCCAAAGTTTGGTCTTGTGAGTACTCATTTGGAACTTTAGTCTATCATGTAATTTTCCATCTTGGCATAGACTTAGGCCTCTCCTTAGACACCACATCACTTATAATATGACTCGTACACTTATTATCATTTTCAATTGATATCTATCATATTAATAGTCCTCGTCTACACACGAAATAATATAATTAGCGCACATTAACTTTCTTAATAGCGCTTAAGTACTTCGAAATTTTCTGGGGTGTTACATTCTCCCCCACTTAAGAACATTCATCCTTGAATGTTTTAAAAGTCACTTCTAATAATAGAGTTACTATCCTTTTACCTCCAACCATTATGCATAGCAGTTATGACTACATGGGGCTTATACTTCCTTTCCAAAATCTCAACTTACTTATGGCCCTTAAAATTTGGCTATCTTTACAAATTCTTAAAAATTTCGACAGATTTTTCCCTGTAACTGGGCCTATCCACCCATCAAAGAATCACCAAAATCAACCTATCAACACATCCACAACTTGACAAAGCATCACAATGTATATTAACATCACTAATCTCATTATTACATGCATTATATTATCAAGAGTAATATCTTGAGATGAGCTGCACATATTTAAATCATAACACATAGAAAGTACCTTTCAAATCACAATCATTTGACTATACACTCAAGTGAGAAATCTTTTTTCCTTAACACTTTCGACCTTCGAGGTGGACTCCTCGACTCACAGACTTCGCCATAACTCATTCACGGAGGCAATCTCAACTCCCAGACCTGCCTAACGAGGATGACAATTAAGTACCTCTCATAGGCCAATTATCCATTTACTTCACCTCCACTAGTTTTCACAGGAATGGTACACCAAGAATTCCAACTACCTTCTTAGACATAGTCACATGAAACACCAGGTTCATGGAGGACAATAATAAGGAAACATCATACTCATAGTTTGGCATATTTCCTTCAGGATTTCATAAGGTCTAATGTGACTACACATACTTTACCCTTACTAAAAATTCACATAACATCCTCATGGAGAAAAAATTGAGAATAATCTGTTCACTTTCTTCAACTCTATATCTCTACGCCGAACACCCAAACTAAACCTTTGGTGACCTCCAATAATTTCTCTAAGATGTGCTAGAATAAATATGATGATAAAATTTCCTATCCCATATATTTGATCACGGGATGATGCTTCTTCTTTGACATGTTTGAACCTTCAACCCCCATAGATTTAATACAAGGAGGAACAACGGGGTTTGAGGTTTGGCTGGAATTATTCAAGAATCCATCAATGGGCTGAGTAGAGTATTTCATGAGGTTATATATCCTAGAGACATAAAGCTTACTACTGATAGTGCTGATGAGATTAATCATAGTGATGACATCATTGATTCGACAAATGAGGCATAGAGTTAACTAGTATATCATCCATAGAAATCCTTAAGGAGGAATAGTCAAGTACGTGACATCAGTTACCTACTTGAGTGTAGGAAAAAAATTGTTTAATTCGAAATGAGATATTTTGGCACCCTGAATGTGATATGGGTTTCAAAATACATGAAGTTGCATTATGCTCTTAATAGTAACTAGCAGAAGGAATCTATTCCACAAGCCTACGAGGAAGAAAAAGAAGTTGAACACTTGTGAGATTATTACCATTCTGACAGCTTAACCCCTCTCTGATAGTTGATCCTATATGAGAGAACTAGAGATGCGACAAACTTGTCTTTCAAATCAATATACTAATGATATGTGCCAAAATATGGAAGCATCTAATTCAACCTTTCACGAGTGAAATCACATAGTTGGGGCATCTAAATATTTGGGATGAAATCATATATTGGTTAGAGAAAATGAACACTTTTCTAGGAGATAGAAATGTTTATGCCATAATCACTCTCAAGCTCAAATACCAGGCCACTTCATGGAAGACTATAATACTAGGTACAAAGTGAGCTACTTACTATGAGATGATTTAGGTGAACATGAAAGCCATACTGCGATGGGCAAACAACAAGATCTTCCTGTGACGAATTTGTGATAAATCTAAAATTTCTTAGAAACCTTATGCGTACAAGTGGCCCCTTTCAATTGACATATACGTGCATGATAGGTGCTGCGATATGCTCTCATATTACTAGACAGTGGAAAGGTTCCATGATACTCATAAAGGAGTAGAGTGATTGTTCACGCCATATGAGCCACATACACCGGAGAGAGAATGAGTGGCTTAAGAAGTATCTCAACACTAGGCTGCCTTACATTGGATTTGATACCACATAGGTAAACTTTACGATGGTGCATGCATACGCACAAGTTAGCGGATGTTATCCATTTGATTGAAAAGGTTTTGTAAGAAATTCATCAAGTGTATTCCCTTGTTGAGAAGCTTAGGGAAGCAAGTGGGAAGTATTTCCCTAGGATTGTGACTCAATTTAAGATCATTATAAAACTCAATTCCTCAAGAGGTCGTAAATAAGAGAATTGTGATCAAGAGGCTTCATGAATACTGCATCTCGTTCAAAGAGTAGGTACATGCAATGTTTTGTGATTCAGCCTTTTGGTTAAGACCACATTTATGTAGGCCCCTTCAATATGGATGTACATATACAATAAGGAAAATAATGTGGTGTTCACAATAAGGTAGCAAAGAGTGACTTACTTGGTGATTTTTTATTGACAGGGTAGTACCTTAATTGATGCCCGACTCCACATCCATAACATACATCGGTACCATAATGACATACCCCCGAATGATATCTCCCATACTTCACACAACGGGGATGAGGTCCGCTAAACTGACTCTCCCCATTGACTTCATATTCACCCTTTTTGCATAAGTCATAAGAATCCCTCTTATCTATCCTCCAGGCCTTCACAGCGGGAGTAAAAATATCTGTATCAGATTTCTGTGTGGGCCTCTAGAATTTCCCAGGTCTACCACCCCTAACACGCTCCTGAGTATACTCACAACACGATACAAAATGTGCCTTCCCACATATCAGGCAGACTGGTATTGGTGTACCCAACCTAGGGCATTTGTTCTTCTTGTGCCCCTTCTTTCCACAACCATAACATATTTCAAGAGTGACCCAACATAAACCCAAGTGGTGCTTCTTACAAATCAAACGATCCGGCTTATTAGAGCCGACAATACTCTTTTGTTTCTTAGGTGCCCTCACCAAATGATCTGATGACATGGTGACATTAATAGGAACAATAACACTTCCCCTAGCAACTAGTTATTTTATTCCCTCCATGTTGACTCGAACTCGTGGGTTACTCATCCGGAAAATGATACATAGCAAGGAGATTAGCTCATTGTCAACAACTGTAACATAAATACAATTGTACTAACCTCAACATCTTTCACATTGTATAAATTCTTATTAGTGTTTCCAGTCACTCACAACAACAATATTTTCTTGGCTCATTTGGCCATTCACAAGATTCTTTATTCCTGGCACAGTGGTCGTATTTCATATTCCACACTTTCACCTCTTTCAATTTCAAATATCACCATCAAATATCAACATATAGAATATTTCAGCAATCATATACCTCAAATTTATTAGTAATGGAAACTTTAAACACAAAAGGTTTCTTCCCAAAGAATGAGGCATACCGACCAGCAATAGAAACACACATCAAAATCATAAACAATCAATACACAATTTATTCTTGACATACTCTTTCCCATAAATGACAATATACAATTTCAACACCAAAGTGTGTGAGAACTCGAGCCAATTCGAAATCATTTTTTTAAACAGTTGAGTCGAGGCTCATTTCATAATCTTTATCACACCCTCTCATTTCATTGGCACCAGTAGCCACAATTATAACTTAAATTCTTGGCACGTTGGCCACACTCTATATCCCCAATTCACTTATTTCATCTTCAAGCATCTTTATAGATTAACAACCACAAGACATTTTCAGTCAAGACTTTAGGTACACATATGAGAAATTTAGAGCCTTAAGCATATCGAGTTTTTCCCACACAATTTGGCATACTAGCTTTCATTTGAATCACGATTCAAAGCCATAACATTTTAATATGCAACCCATACTTTTAAACTCACGGGAACATTATGGAATTTGATTCTAAGAGAGAAAGTTTAGCCAACATACCTTGTCCGAGCTTTCCTTAAGTTACTATAACACCCCAAGGAAGATAGTGAAAATTGATTAATAAATTGAAGGATTTCCATGATGTAACTCTCTTAGGAATTTTGTCAAACACCTAACATGCGAAATCGACTACAAGGCTCTACAATGTATATATTTTCATCCTTCAACCAATTTCAACAAGAAACTACCCAAAATGGTTCATTAACCCCACATACTACAACTTTGTGTCACATGCATGGCCTATTTCCAACTGAACTCCTCTTGTATGAAAGCTTAGAAGTAGGAAAAAACAAATACCCGGATGAAGGATAATCTGGTAAATCACTTCCTTGATTCTTGAATATTGGTGCAAGATTAGATGATTGGGAGTTTAGGTTTTCTCCTTCTCTCTCAAAAATACTCTCACCTCTCTCTAGAATCATCAGAAAATCATCCCAAATAATGCCCCAAAGGCTATTTATTAAACGGGGTCGGGTTGTAAAAACCCCAAAATTTGCACAGTCGCGCCACATAGGGCACTACGGGGCATGATGCGGTATTGAAAAATGTGCCTAGAAATGAAATTTTGAAGTGTTCTGGAAATCCCCACAGGCGTGCCGCATGGGGTGCCGTGGTAGTGTCACATTCTGCCAACCTTTGGTAATTTGGTCATAACTTCCTGTAGGAGTGTCCAAATGATGAACGGTTTGAAGAGTTAGAAACTAAACTCAAAGATCTTTCATTTTATAAGTTGTTCATCACATAACTCCTTATATATATATATATATGTAGATATGCTCTCCCAAAGTTTGGTCTTGTGTTACTCATTTGAAACTTTAGTCTATCATGTAATTTTCCAACTTGGCTTAGACTTAGGCCTCTCCTTAGACCCCACATCACTTATAACATGTATCGTACACTTATTATCATACCCAGTTGATATTCATCATATTAATAGTCCTTGCCTGCGCACAAAATAATATAATTAGCGCAGATCAACTTTCTTAATAGCGCTTAAGTACTTCAAAATTTTTCGGGGTGTTACAGTTCTACTTGTTTTATGTTTTACTCAATTGATTGAGTACATGAGCACAATAAACCATGCTTAAGTTAATGTTGAGGCTAATAGTACATTATGCGTATGATGAAGTATTCTCGAGATCATTGTTATACTTTCTTAAATGTAGTCACACGTATGTTATGAACACACATCTGTACTTGTTATTCTTGTGTTATGCCTTACAATGATTTATGACTACTTGAAATTCCTTAAATAATATCAAATGAATTTTGATGCTTATTTGGGCATGATGACTATTTGGACGACAATTACATGTTGGGCCCGTCGTCAAACGTACATATAAGCATACATCCTACCTAAGGATCATGCCTTGTTCACATGCATACACCCATGCATGTTTATTTCTCAGTCCATGTGAATTATATATTCCTATCTCTTATTCATATGCATACATTCATGCATATGATTTTTGAACATGGACTGAGGTTTCTACTGTGCGGATATTGGGATATTATTATTAATAAAACACGAGGTCTTTGTCGTGCAAGTATATTGATATTGATATTATTGTAGCACGAAGTTTCTTCTGTGCAGTTCACGAGGCTTCGGCTGTGCATCGTGTTGATATATATCTATCCCCAAGGGCTGCCCTCTCATGTTTCTCTCGTGATAGCACCACGCAGGTATTGTGAAACTGATGTGTTTTTGGTTGATTAAGATGTGGGATCCTATGTGATGAGTTATTTAGCATAAAGGTTGAAGCTTGGCCATTTAAGTGATGCTTTGTGCATATTCATGCATTTACATGTTTTATCCACACATATCATCTACATATGCTAGTTGATGCATTTTACATATGCATGAGACTTGTTAATAAGTTGATGGACACTTCAATATTGTTGGATTGATGTAAAAAAAAGAGTTATCATCATACGTTAATATATTGGACTCATATAAAAGTTTCATAAACATGGTATTTAGAAATTGATAGGGATATAGATCATTGTTATGTACAAACACTCAACATCCATGTATGAGTATTTGAGCACACACTACTTGGTGCATGTCTCTTTTGTGTGTGGAGTTGGTACAAGCAGTATTTGGTTGATATGTTTAAATGGCAAAGCTCGTTTATCACCTTTACCATAGTTGCACACCTTTATTATTGACATCAATTATTATGTGACTGTTTCTTGGAAACTTCTCTATATCATACATGTTATTGAGTTGTACAAGTTATATTAAATGAGTACCTTTTAGGACTTAAAAACCTCGTCACTAATTCACTGAGGTTAGTCAAGATACTTACTGAGTACGTGGGATCAATTGTACTCATACTACAGTTCTGCAGCTTGTATGCAGATCTTGGGAGTTAAGTTGCTGTGGAAGCTTGTTCATAGTAGTTTAGGACGTATATTTCTATTTATGTAAGGCTGCGTAACGGGAGCTTAGTGTACCGGGCTGTCCTTATCTTTCTTCAAACCAAAGTTGTATTCTTATTCTAAGCCGCTCGTGACTTGTACTACCAGTCCTTGGGTTAGTGGTATTGATTTTTTTCGCAGCCTTATTTATTATTTATTGATGATTTCTCGTTAGTTTTATCATATATTGTTTGGCATACCTTACAGTTTAGGTTAGAGGCCATCACAACTTAGTGGAATTTTGGGTCGTGATAGTGATAGTAAAAGATTGTGTGATAAGGGGACAACCAATCTATACCTAGAATAACCTCAAAATCCACCATATATAACAACAACAAATCAACTAATGTATCAAAACCAATAATAGTAACAACACAAGACCGGTACACACTATAGAATCCCCAACTGGTATAGACACAAAAATAGGAATATCAAGAGAATCACGAGGCATACTCAAGTGCGATGCAAAATATGAAGACACAGATGAATAAGTAGAACCCGGATCAAGCCAAAGCATCTTGATGACAAATTGAGATAATACCTGTGATTACTACATCAAACGACTCCACCTTAGGCCTACCAGGGAATGCATAACAATAGGCCTAGCCTCCTCTAGTCTATCCCCCCCCTAGGATGACCCCTAACTGGATGGCTCCACCTCTGGCTGACTAACCTCTACCTCTAACTGGTTAGGCAGGTGTAGTAACTGGTACTAGAATAATGGCTTGGCTACTCTACTATGCTATACCCCTCAATCTTGGGCAATGCCTCTTGTTATTCCCCATATCCTAACACTCGAAGCAACATTTCACCCAACATAGTTGATGGGTTCCAAACTATCCCTGACGACCCAACTCACCACCATATTAACTCTATATCGGAGCTGCATTGATGGGAGCTTGAGATACACTAAATGATGGCTGCTCATAATGAGGACCATAAGCACTATGGCCACCGGGAGTACCGCTAGAAGCCAAAAGTGATGACTGGACCGGTCTGATAGAATGATCTTTACCAAAAGAACCCCTGCCTCCAGACGAGGTATAATTGAAACAACCAAAATGATGAGGCCTCTTGTAACTTATCATCTCTCTGTACTGACCACGAATATGCTAAATCCTCTAAGAAATATCCACCACTTGAATGAATGAAGTCTTACTCTCGACCTCTCTAGCCATATGAAGTCTAATGCCAAAAGTAAACCCCTCTATGATCCTCCGCGCCTTCTCCCTCTCAGTAGGGATCAGGATAGCTGCATGACGAGACAACTCAACAAACCTCATCTTATACTGAGTGAATATCATACAGCCGTGTTTAATACTCTCAAAGTGGATGCACCGATCATCTCTCTAACTGAGCAGGATGAACTTCTCCAAGAAAAGCTGCGAAAACTAAGCCCAATAAAGAAGAGGTGACAATGCAGGTCTGCTAATCTCATATATGTACCACCGTCTATTGGCCGGACCCTACATCTGGAAGACACTAAAATCAAACCCATTAGACTCAATTAATCCCAAATTACGCAAGATCTCACGGACCAGGAGCACTACTAATGTTTGTAGGAAGCAACTTTTGGAACCTATCCATCCTCTTTAGCTCATAAGCTAATATCATGGTCCTAGCCACAGGCTGCATTGTAACTACAGGCTGAACCATCCAAACTGGTAATACTCCTAGGATCTGATACCCATGCACCATCTACTTTAGAGAGTGAGTAGCAGGAGTCTAAGCTCCTCCCCTAGTCTGAGAAGTAGCTAGTGCCAAAGGAATCACACCTTCCTAAATCATGCTCTCATAAGGCCAACCATGCAAATCAAAGCATCATGAAGCACTGTGGTAACGATGAACCCCTATGGGACATGAGCTGGCTCTATCGGCTCAATCTAAACTTGAATCCCACCATCTAGAGCTATCTAAGGCTTGACAGACGTTGCTCTAGCATGAGCATGAGTAGTTTTAGGTGTTGTTGCATATGACCTGGGATGGGCTCTAGCTCTGCCCCTGCCCCGATCTCTAGCCCTAGTGGGGGTTACCACCGAGGGCTCCGGCTCCTGATCGGCTGTGACTGAAGCACATGTCCTCACCATTTGTGAGATAATAGAGCATAAGATTCAAACATTTAGGATAGGACAAAGTCGCACAATAGAGAAAGAAAGAAAGGGAAGTTTCCTAAAGACTTATATCCTTTCGAAGATAAGTACATATGTCTCCATACTAATCCTCAAGACTCTACCAAGTTTGCTCATGACTCGTGATACTCTTGCAATATGGGGCTCTTATACTAACTTGTCACGACCTGTAATCCCAACCAAGGGGTCATGATGGCACCTAACACCGTTTTCCAGGCAAGCCAATACTTAACAAAAATAAGAGACACAAAAACCAACATGTAATTTCATAATATCATAAATAAGAGTAAGACTCATAAATTACATAACTATTTAATGCCAATACAACCGTCTAATACCTGCCATGACTGGTGTCACCAAGTATGTGAGCTACTAAGAGTCCTAAATACAAAGTCTGAAATGAAATGTAATACTGTCTCATACAAGAAAAAATAATAATGAGAGTGAAGGTGACTCGAGAGTCTGCAAACGGGTATGCAACACTACCTCGAGTCTCCCTGAAATCCTAGCTATACTTTGTGTTGAACACTACTAGGCCCCTCACCAGAATTTGTACAAGAAATATAGAAGTATAGTATGAGTACAACCAACCCTATGTACTTAGTAAGTATTGAGTCTAACATTGACGGGGAAGTAATGAGGCTATGACAAAACACTTACCATATAAACACGTACAATTAATAAGGAATAGAAATAATAAGATAAACAACAACAATAATAATAATAATAATAAGATTAAAAGTGAATAATAGTAAAGGATTCAATAACAGAAGTAGTAACCACATTTCTTGAAATAAACAACCAAAACGTTTCTCAGTAGCCCTAATCAACGAAGATAAAATAATATCTGGGAACACCATAGCCAAAACACAGAGAAGGAAAATATCACAAGTCAAACGCCAAGATTCATAGCATATATGTTATGGGCACAAGCTGATCCGCGACTGGAACCCATCATAATAATGTTGCGGCGGAAACTCGATCCAACATACCAATTCATACAGAAACACCCAACACGAACCAATTATGGAACAATCCATAACATAACATAAAAGAGGACAAATAACCACAATTCATTACGGAAAGATGAGCACGAACAAGATGTGATCGGCATTCCAATATCCAAAAGCTAGTCACACACCAAGGACTCCAACAAGTCATTAACACATGAACAATAAAGTATCCACACAATCCAATATAGCATAGGAGAATAAGGCATAAAACAAGTAAACACATAGAGTAAATAAATTTATGAGACCAGTATAGGCATGTAATAAGTAAAGGCATGTGACAAGTAAAGGCATCTAACAACTAAAGGCATGTGACAAGTAAAGTCATGTTGCATGAGGTAAGTAAAGGCATGAAATAAGTATAAGCATGAAATGAACTAGTTTCTACATGCATGCTCTAACCCATAAGAATGCATATACACTCATCACCTTGTATATATGCCGCCCCAACACATAAATCACATAACAAATAGACCCAATTTCATCCTAATTCATTCAAATTAAGGTTAACTACGATACTTACCTCTTTCAAAAAAAATCAACAATCTAAAACTACTTTTCCTTTTAGGACAAGCCTCCAAACAACTAGAATCTAGTCAAATAATATTCAAACAAGCTTAAAGTACCCTCCTAATACTAAAAGTATCGATCTTTAACATATTTTGAAAAGTTAACAAAAATTAAACCCGATACCACTTGGTCAAAATCCGAAAATAGACCAAATCCCAATTATTCATTCATCCCCGAGTCCTATTATGTGATTAGTTTCGGGATCTGACCTCAAATCGAGGTCTAAATCTCTAAAATTCAAAATTATAAATTTCTACCCAAAACCCCTATTTATAATCTATGAAATTCTAGATTTAGTGATGAAAATCTATGAAGAATAACAAAAATAAATCAAAAACGAGTTAAAGTTACTAACCTATGAATTTGGGATGAAAATCTCTTCAAAAGTTGCCTCTACACAAAGTCTAGATCTCAAAAATGGAAGAAAATGAGATAAAACATGAAACCCTCCCTTTTACGCAACTGCAAATATTGCATTTTCTAGTTCGGAAATGCGGACATCGCAAATGTGACAACTTAATTCACATTTGCGAACTAGTGTTGGTGCAAATATCACATTTGCAATCAGGCCTACGCAAATGCGGCCCAGTCTTCACAAATGCGAGCTAGCATTTGCAAATGCAGACCTTGTAATTGTGAACCCACCTGAGCTCTCCCCAATCTCACAAATGCGAGCTAGCATTCGCAAATGAGAGCCTCGCTTTTGCGATGCTACTGTCGCATATGCGAAAACAGCGGCACCAACAATCTCAATAATTTCCAAAAAGGCACGTAGCCAATTCGAAACTCACCTGACCCCATCTGGCCCCAATCCAAATATCCAAACAAGCATAATAACCTCATACAAACTCGCTTGCAAGCTCAAAACATCAAAGTAACTCAAGAATCAACAATCAACAATCAAAACTCAAAAATTCACATGTTCATAATTCAAAATTTTAACTTTCAACTATAAGCGCCGAAATATCCCCGGGTCACCTGGGACCTCAACCAAACATACATACAAGTCCAAAATCATCGAATGAATATTGACCGTGATCAACTCCAACAATATTAAAGCTCAAAATCAAGACTTTTTCAATCAAAACACATCTAAAGTTTTAAGAAATCAAAATGAACCATGTCCACAAGTCATAAATCATTAAATGAAGCTATTCAAGATCTTAAATAATAAAATAAAAAGCTCGAACTCAAAACGACCTATCGGGTCGTTACAGTATTCAAAACAGAGCTTCACGCAAGCAAAAGACAAACATGACATTAATATCTCAATTTGAACCAATGAAGATAGATGAAGCAATTCAAGATGAATCATGGGTTCAAGCTATGAAAGATGAACTTTAATAATTGGAGAAAAATCACGTCTGGACACTTTATAATAAAGTTGGGTTAATTTTAGCTAATATTAATATCCAAAAGGCAGACCGAATGTTTTTGTAGTGAGATCCCACGTGTGATATTTGAGCATCAATAAATAGCAACAATAATGGTGTAATCAATTATCCAAGAATGTGGAAGAATGCAATAAATAGCAATAAATAACAATAAATGATATTTAAGTAAATAAATATATGTGGGTCACCCGGAAAGGATGAGATTCCCTAATATTTCTTCTGACAAAGATAGATAATGATAATCGTTTGAATATTCAGATCCTCCTTGGATCGTGGGAGGAAAGATAGATAAAGATATGAGAAAAAGGTAGACTTATCTATGTGTATGATAAAGTGAGAATCTTCATAGAGTGTCAATGTATTATTTATTACAATGAGTTTCCAATCCCCTCTATAACTACATGTCTTTCTATTTATAAGGGTACATGACCCTACATAGTACAACTGCGAGGAATATTTATTGGAATATTCTCTAGGGACCCATCAACACAGAACTAGCCGTTACTACTCTAATAGAAGGCATTATCGTCCTCGTCCTCTGTTGAGCCATCTCGACCTCTACAATGACATGGTGCTTTCTCATGACATTGACCTTTTGAAGCCAAATCATTATATCCTGTTGACGACACGTGGCAGCCTTCGAAGGCTTTCTCAATGTCGACTTGATCCACATATAATTATGGTAATTTTAGCCCATATAATTCCAAATCCTGATTGAGCATCAACACTATGAACGAAATTGGTATTCAGAAACAAGTTAGATGAATCAGGAAAAGTGATCTGAAACAAAGCAAGAGTTGTAGCTCAAGCTTACTCTCAACAGGAAAGTATAGACTATGAGGAGATATTTGCTCTCGTAACAAGGTTAGAACCTATAAGAATTGTCACGACCCCAATTTCCCTCTGTAGGATGTCGTGATGGCACCTAGTCTCTATGACTAGGTAAGCCTAACAAATAGTAATAACTTGACAAAAATAATTTTCAAAATGCTTTAAAAAAAGTTGAATAATTGATAAAACCTTCCGATAAAAAAACATAATCTCAACAGAATGCTTCCCAAATCGATGGAACTGAGTCATAAGCTCAACAGAGTATAACTAGAGTAACTAATACATTATTGTCCAAAAGTATATAAAACAGTAAATGGGAAAAAGGGAAGGTGACTCCGAGTCCTGCGGATGCCGAGAAGGCATACCACGAAGTCTTTGATAAAAAACAGCTAGCAGGTAATCTCTAGCTACCGGCACAATCAGATGTACCTGGATCTGCACAAAAATATGCAGAAGCGTAGTATGAGTATACCACAATGGTACCCAGTAAGTATCAAGCCTAACCTCAGTAGAGTAGTTACGAGGCCAGGTCAAGACACCTATAGGATATAAATAAACAGTATGAAAATGTAATACAGACATGAAATGGAAAGTGAAGAAACATCTGATACGAAACCAAGATAATAGAAAGAACTAGTACCGAAAATCAAAAATGGAAATAGCATAACAGAAGCAACTAAAGGCTAAAATGATCATGAACAAACAATAACTGCTAGAACAATAAAGAATGAAACAACAAGAAATATTCCCACCAAAAAAATGTTGCAGCATGAAATAAACATCATGAATCACAATGAGGTACCGCCTCGTGTATAATGAAATTAAAACTGAGGTACTACCTCGTATAATCAAGAATCACAACCGAGGTACCGCCTCGTATTCAGATTTCTCAATTTTAATCACAATCTTTCCTTATACTGCCACGTGATCCTTACATTTGGAATAGGTTTTGAAAACAGTTTTTCCGAAATAGCTACACGCACTTTAGCCTACCTTATGACGCCGCGTGGCTTCACGTAGTTCCCCTACAAGCAACAGGCACATAAGTCCCACCTTATAACGCTGCTGTTGACGGCCAATTTTGACCCTCCCACTTAAAATTTATTTATTTATACTTAAATATTTACAATGCATGTTTTGAAAGTATTTTCTATCAATAATTACCTATTTTTACAAATTAATTAAGAATTAGGTTTGAAATTAATAACCTAGCATTAGTATTATGTAATTACAAATATACTACTATAAAAATATTTTTAAAATACACTATAGAGGTTTTTTAATTAATTTACGAATCACTACTCAAATTTTGATTAATTAGATTACTATAACTCAAACTAGTGTTGTAATTTAGAAAACAAAGTATTAAATAAATAAATAATTACAATCATTGGTTGTGTATTTGATAATTATAATTTTACTATATTTTTTTGGAAATTAATTAAGTTTAATTAAATTAATTTTAAAGGGGTTAAAAACTAAAAGGCTACAATTGCAATTTCTTAATGAAATACAAATTGTCTATTCATTAAATCAATTTCATCCCAAATACTAGAGCCCAAGCCAAATTTGACCCAGATCCAATTCCCTTCTCTCCACCATGGCAATCCCCATCTCCTCTTCTTGTCCAATGAAATTTCACCACGTCACCCGTCTTTATCTCTTACAAAAGAAACACAATCAATCTGGGCCGTCCATCCTACAGATCAACGGCCCTCATTTTGTCTCTATTTTCCTTTAATTTTAAATGCCCTATCGGATCTAATCTCAGTCGTTGAAACAATGAGATCCAACCGCCCTCACATTTTCTCTTTAAAAACTTTTAATCCCTGAATTATCAGGCTCGTTGATGAAAATAATCAATTGCCCGGATCCTTTCTCCCATCCTTAACCCTGGAGACAACCTAAACTACCCAAACCCTTAAAATCATTTCCCACATACCCAGCCGCCCTTCTTTTCTCTTTCTCTCTCACTTCTCTCAACTCGCCATGACTAAATCAATCACAGACTTTGCACAAATTTGTGCAATGTCACAAATCGAACAAAGAATCATCCTCTTTGCCTTTCCTATCCACGATTCTCGCCGACTCTTCCCCGTTTCATCATCCAAAATTCAAACACCCAATTTTGAACTCTAGATACAACGGGGCAACATCAGCTCTTCAGATTTTGTTTATGTTATGTTAAATCAAAGCATGTATGGAGCTTCATCAGAGATCTCATGAGGTCAAACATAGTGACCTCTGGGTCTCCGAGCTTTGTCCGTCCACTTCTGCTTCCAACAGTCAACCTTCCCTCACTCAGGTAAATCCCTCACTGATTTCACCATTGTTGCTTAGATTTTCACTTGATTTTGCTTGCATCATCTGGTAGTCATCACTCTACACTACCAACTTTGAAACTTGCTGAAACCCTATGCCATTAAATGGCACTATAAATAGAGCCTTGATTTCACTCACCTATCATCACCAACCATACCTACCAAACCTAACAAGAATTGAAAATCTCATACGAATTAAAGATTTAGAAGCCTAGGTTTCTTCTCTGATTAATTTCTATTTCCTTTTCTTTCCGAGTTCCTTCGCTACTCAAGAGCTTGAAAATTTTGTTTTCATACGGTTAATTAAAATACTATTTGGTTTGCTGCCCTGGAAAAGGTCAGTATACCTCCATCCTTTCTCTTTTAATTGCTTCATTCAAAAATCATGAACATGCTACTATTTTCCTCCTAACTGTTTCATTCATAATGTTTGCTATTAGTCTGTAATTGTTTATTTTGGTTCACCGTAACTTTGTTGTCAGCTTGGGGTCAGCTATTGTATTTCATTAATACTGATTAAGTAAGTATGTGACCTTATGGCTTCTGTTATGTATTAAACTGCGCATGTGGTTAAGTTGCTTAACATGCTTTAATCATTTCTCATATTTACTTAGACTTCAGACTTCCCTCCAATGTTTTGTTATAATCTTCATGCTTACCATGTCATATTCTTTTGAGTTCTGTTATTTTATACTTGGGGTTGTTGTTATAATCTCCATGCTTATCATGCCATGTTCTTTTGAGTTCTGTTATTTTGTACTTGAGTTTGCTGTTAGATGATTCTAGATAGGACATACATAAAAGTACATAGGGTAACTCTACATCACTTGATTAAGGTTTATGAAGCTTAAGTGTTCAAAAATTCTCTCCTTATTTGTGCAAGTGCTTGTTAAAGTTTAAGTATTCTATGCGACATCACTATGAAAACTTTATACCAATGCTTAAATGTTAGTTGTAAACAATCTCACTAGGATGAACTTTCTATGAACATTAGCGATTGTTCTGCATATATTTTGTTATGATCAGCCTACCTCTTATGGATTAGATTATAGTTGTATCTGTTGTAGTTGAATACTAACTATTTATGTGACATGGATATAACACCACCATGTCTGGATACTAACCTTAGTCTGAACAGATGAGTTAAGCCTCTTTAATATGATGTTTCCCCTGTTCTTAAACCCTTAATGGTACTGACAATCTGATTTTGTAATATTTGAGACTCATCCTATCTTGTGAGGTCATAACTCTGGTTGAGATCTCTGTATGTGTGGAAGTTTGGTATGAATCTTTGCTTATCCCTCATGACTACATACTTTTGAACACTATTTTGAAACTGCACTCTGTCCTCTCTTTCCCATGTTGATCTAGATTGAATATGATATTGGAGAAGCCTTTTGTTGTTACTCATTGAGTACAATAACTTGCATATGTCATTGTCTGAATCTTTATTGAGGATTTCAAAGGATTCATGTAGTGTTATTAACCTATGCGTATGCTCATGATAATAATTGGTGTTAAACTAATCTGTGCTTTATCTGTTTTTGAGTTGTATGACTCCAGTTGTTTGGTTCTTTGGCAACAATAGTATAAGTGTTCCCGTATCCATATGTGTTTAGAAACTTGACTTTTAAACATGTTCAATATGTGTTTCATTCACTTAATACTGGAAGTATAGTCATGAAGAACAAACTACTTCTATGTGTTTCCTATGTTATTCTGTTTAGAAAGTGTATGCTTCTATGGTAGGAAATGTCATAGTAGTTGGTTTGCATTGAAAGAGCCTCATTGACATTCAAACCTATAGGGAAGAATGAGTTGTTAGTAGTTAGGGGTATTTGGGAATAGAGTTTAAATCTAGGTTGGGCTGCTCTCCCTGGCACAAGCATTGCCATGGGCCTTGAGACCCTTGGGAATTTTAAAGTGTCAAGGGATTCAAAAGGGGCATCAACCTTGAGTTGAATTCTCTCCTTAGCCTTTGTTTCATTGACACTTGTTATTCTCTTTCTGTTTGGTGTTTAATGACAACGAAATGTGTTCAATGTGGATCATTTACCATACATAACCTCCACATTAGTATGATTTTCTTAGTATTGAAATACTGTCAGTGATCTTTTCCTTTATTCTTTGCTTGCAAATTTCATATATGGGCATGTATATATTACTGTTTTGTTTTTCTAATGATGTTCTCTCTTCTTTTTTGAACAACTACAATGATTTGGGCCTGCTGAGTTCTTAAAGAACTCAGGCCCAAGTCCAACCCTACTATGTCTCAGAAGGTTCAAAGTCAACTATCGCACGTCCCTCTTACTGCTGGGCCTGCCTCTTTGAGGCTCAAACCCCAGAGTCATTTCTTTCACTTGGCTCCTTTATTTATTGCTTTCGTTAATCTATAGTTGCACTATGTCGTTATTCTTCATTGTGTTTCTGTTATTTGATCTCACATGTATATGACAATTATATACTGGGTTGAATGCTTTACTTTATATATTAAGTCATATAAAACATAGGCAAGCCTTAAACAACCTTGGATTAAAAGAGGCATTAGTTAGCAATTAATTCTACATCCGCTAGTCATGAGATTTTATTAATTGATTATGCCTTGCTAACCTTTTCTTAAATATTTTGAAGCAAAGGCTTAACAAAGGCAGCAATCCCTCTTTCAAAAGAAAAATTAGAACTGAGTCGCGTGTCTAATTTTCTAAAAAGAAAATCAACTCTTTTCGAAAGGAACAAGGTGCTACCGTCCAAACAAAGGTTTTCAAACAATCTCCTCAAGTCTAATATTTAAGAATCAAAGTATATCTTAGCCTTTCTCTCATAACATCTCATTAGAGTAATATGAACTTTTATGCCTTAGGAAACAAAGTGCTTTAATTTAGCTTCTCTTTTACACATTTTACATACAAACATCCTATCTTTTAAAGCTCTTTTCGACCATATATATATATATATATATATATATATATATATATATATATATATATATATATACTAACATCATTTTCCTAAAACTCTTCTTTAAATCCATCCTTTTTAAACTAAACTCTTCCCTTATAGGTACTATGCCCTAATATATGGTAAGCTACATTCTTTAAACACTAGTTAATCATAGTACAAACAGTTAGTCCTAAATCTAGTCTAAGTACTATGGAGGTACCTCGGGTAGATTTTAAGGGGTGCCTAACACCTTCCCCTTAGAAGAACAAGAACCTTTACCCATAATCTCACCGGTTAGCAGACTAATAAAGAATATGACCTTTAGTAATTAAATAGGTATCCTAATATACCTTTAAATATTAGGTGGCAACTCTCTTTCATCAGCAACAGATAAACTACAAGTTGAATCTTGTTTTGACTAGTGCAAAATAGGGTGCAACAACACGGCGACTCTGCTGGGGAATTCACACTTAGGTTCTGACCTTAGCAAACTTAGATAGAATTTGGCGCTTAGACTTGTTTATACATTGCTTTTACTGTATTTAAATTTGCCATTACATGCTTACGTGCTTTATTTGCTCTTTATGTTTGCTTATTATCATGCTATACCCTTATCTGTTACCGCTTTACATATACTGTCATCACATTTTTTCCTATCGAGTCTTGGTCGTACACTATCACACACCATGGCACGCGATGGTTGTCTTTTACACCCCTCTGAACCTTCTTTTCAAAACTCTATTGTTTCAAAGAATGGCTTTGTCATGCCAACTGACATAACTTCTCGCAGTCTTCAGTCCAACTTAAAATTAGGAAACACTCTACTATCGCAAAAATAGGCCATATTGCACAAATCTTAGAAAATCACTGGAGTCAATCCTCGGCATCGACACACAATTAGGAAATCCACCCTAATATCAACACGTCATGCACCCAACGACATGGCTTTTGTAGAAAGATGAACAAACCTGGTGAGACACCGAAAGATCAGAAGCAAACACTTACCAAAACCTTTCTTTACCCATTTTAAAATAGAAATCAACCAAAATATCCCCGAGATCAACATGGTGATGGGAGGACCACACAAGTTGAATCAATGGTGGAAAAATATTTGCCCAGCACACAGAGATGAGATTCACACACACCTGGGGGCACTGACCGCTTTGCTAAACATCCTAGATGATGGAGTGCTCACTCGCCTGCTGATAGAGTTCTGAGATCTGGCTAAAGTGGTGTTCAAGTTTGTTGATTGTGAGTTAGTACCAATATTGGAAGAAGTTACTAGTTTCACGGAGCTTCCATTCATTGGGAGGAAACCAATACTACCAATCACTATGCCCGGTTACAGGTTCTTGGATGCTTTGGGTCTGGCTAACAATCGAGGTCTAAGAAATATCGAGTATGGATGGGTGAGCCTAGATCAGTTGTTTCATAGGTTCGGGCATCGTGAAAGCTACGAGCGGTATTCGAGTGAATTTCAGTGTGATCAAGAAATGTGGGAGAGTCTCAGGCCCATCACTTTATAATTAGCATTATTGGGATTGTTGGTCTTCCCGTAGAGAAGGGGTCAGATCAACATCAACTTGTTACCCGTGGTTCTGGCGACATTCAGTAGTAACCTTTAAGATACTCTGGTACCGATGGTGCTAGTTGAGATTCTAAGGGCTTTGTCTGCATGTACACGAGGGTATGATTTATTTAAGGGTTGTAACTTGCTACTTCAGATCGGGCCACATAACATTTCTTCCTGTGGGAGGCCACTATTGACTACTTTGTGGGCATCATCAACATGATCCTGAGCCACAACGAGAAGATGAGACATTGCATCTCCCCACATGGAAAAGAAGAATGTAGAGAAATGTTGACTAATCTAAGTGGAGAATGGGTCAATTGGAAGTTGTCAAGGTTAGGCGGGAGGGAGATTTTAAGGACTCCTCAAAAATATTTCATTGAGCTTATAGGACTTGAGAGCATTCAACCATACTCACCCTTGCAGGTTCTTAGGCAGTTCGAGATGATTCAGGATTTTCCTCTATGGACGAGGACAACGCTATATGAGGAGGAATACAAAGGACAGACTCCAATCCCAAGAATAAGAAGGCTCCAAGAAGAGCGGAATGATCTGGTCACAATGCCGATAGGTCAAAACTTGTGGTGCACTCTGGAGTATTATGTATGGATCAACGAGGAACACGAGCGAGCTCGACCAAGCAGAGAGGGTATAGCCTGGCTAGAGGATGCAGTGGCTGCTTTGCAAATCAACCATGAGATTCAGCCACATCACCTTGTGACTACCTTGATGCACCGTCAAGTGGTCCTAGGATCCATCAATCACATGCTGCTTCCTGCTGAAGACAATGACTGGGTAGTGGAGTGCATCCAGATAGAATCTGAGACAGAGCCAGAGGGAGATCTAGGGGAATTATTTCGGGGATGGTTACTAGAAGTTGGTTGATTTCTCTTTCTTTCCTACTTTGTATCTTTATCCCCAGTTTTCTTATTTTCGTAAAGGGCAAGTTATTTAAGCCCATCCAGTTCTATGAATATCATAAACAATGATGTAACCTTTGTTCCCACTTATTTGAATCCAAACATTATTAATGAAAACAAAATATGCTTCGGTTCTAAATTTGCCAAGCCTAATTATTTGTCAAACATTTGCAATTTAGGCCTACCTCCGGTAATGAGAGGTCCCACGATTTTTAGGAATAAACGCTAGCCTAAATACGTGAATTAATTACTCTGTATAATCTCCTTCTTGCATAAACGAAGAAACTGACTTCTGTTTCTTTCTTTTTTTTTCTAACTTTATTATTACTCCCCAAAAGAAGTTAGTTTGTGTCGACCTGAATTGGCGGATACACCATACAATCTAAGATCAAAGGAAAAAATTTCTTCTACAGAAAACCCGACTGAACATGCTATGGTTATAGACGACAGCCCCGGGCGATCGTGAGAGAAAGATGATACAAGGAATGATGAGCACGTAGCCAGGATGGCCCAGGAGATGGAGTCTTTAAGGGAGGAAGTACAACATATCAGGGAACTAGCACATCTGTCCGTGAGCACATCTGTCCGTGACAATGCTCCCTCAACCACCTCTATTTCCTTGTTTGGATTCAATCCCCAAACACTTTCCTTTCACATTACGCCAAACCAACAACACCCTAACTTCAGTCCCTACCACTCAGGTCATGCCTCAAGTAACCCCTGCAAACCCACCAAATCCATATATCCACACTCCCTGCGTACTGCAGTACGTTCAAACAGCACAAAACCCTCATATTACCACTAACACAACTCATACCCTTTCTCGTGACAGAGTCACTTTCACCACTTACCCAAATCAGCACATACCTGTGGCACATACCGTCTCCCATGAGCGATATATTCCTCATATATATGCCATTTCTGAACCTACCTTTATAGCACCTATCACGGTCAGGGTGCCTTATGAGATTGACCAATACGCTGAGATGGAAAGGGAAGCTGGACGTAAGGAAGAGGATCGGTGTTTGAGTAGCTAAAAATAATGAGAAAACAAATGAAGAACCTCCAAGTCGCTTAGAGAAGTGAAAGTTTGGGCTACGAGGATCTCTGAATCCATCTAGATGTGGATATACCAGTAGGATATAAACCTCCAAAGTTTGATATCTTCTATGGGACGGGTGATCCCCATGCACATTTGAGGGCATATTATGACAAGTTAGTCGGAGTGGAAAGAAATGAGAAGTTGAGAATGTTGTTGGTCATAAGGAGCCCGGCGGGATAAGCACTTACCTGGTATACTCAACAAGATCCGCAAAACTGGAGAACCTAGCAAGATATGGTAGAAGATTTTATGAATCGCTCTCGATTCAGCACAGAGATCACTCCCAATAGGTTTGCACTGGTAAACTTGCAGGAAAATCCATCCGAGTCATTCTAAGAATACGCACGTCGGTAGAGGTCAGAAGCTGTCAGGGCCCAGGAAGGGATATACTTTGAGAAAATGATGGGAATGATGGGACAGAAATTCCCCGAACTGGTCAAGATGGGAAATTTCTTAGAAGAAGGTATAAAATCTGGCAAAGTACAATTCATGGATACACTGGAAGTGGCCAACAAGGCAATCCAATTAAGGTCAATCGGTAGCATAAATAAGCTATTCCCCAAACAACCATTCACCACCACCCGTTTACGCTCCAGTCTATAACACCCAGCCATATTACCACTCCAAACCTCTGTTGGATGACAGTGAATTAACCAAGTTTTTCATCAGAGCCTAGGAAGGGATATACTTTGAGAAAATGATGGGAATGACGGGACAAAAATTCCCCGAACTGGTCAAGATGAGAGATTTATTAGAAGAAGATATAAAATTTGGCAAAGTACAATTCATGGATGCATTGGAAGCGGCCAACAAGGCAATCCAATCAGGGTCAATCGGTAGCATAAAGAAGCTATTCCCCAAACAACCATTCACCACCACCCGCTTACGCTACAATCTATAACACCCAGCCATATTACCACTCCAAACCTCAATATAACCCTCCTCGAGCCCACAACAACACGAATCCAAAACGATCATATGTCCTGTCCAAACCACTACCTACCAAAACCGACCCACTTATGCACCACGCCTTCGTCCCAATTTTGAAGAGAGGGGTCCCAGAAATTATACTCTGATTACTGAATCTCTGGCCCAATTGTTCGAGAGATTGAGGAGAGGAGGATTGATACATCAAGTGGAAGGAAGGGTTCTTGAGTATCCCTCTAAGTATTTTTGTTACACCCTATGTTTTCGTACGTGAAAGTATGCCATAAGTGAACTGATGAAAGCTCGGAAATGAGATGTTACATCCCATATTTTTCGTACGTTAAAGTTTCATCGTAAGTTAATCGACGTAAGTTTAGGAATGAGATTATTTTAAGATTTTAAGCATTTTATGCTATTTCAAACAAGTAATGAGTAAATTTGTGAAGATGATAGGGAAAGCAAATCGAAGAAAATGAACTTCGTCGAAGTTTGACATTTTGGGATAAAATACGGCTCGAGCTAAAATACCCGATATTTATGGACTAGTACCATACAAGGTACCACATGGCCAAGATAGTAAGGTGTATAAGGTGTGTTAAAAGTGAATAGTATTTTAAGTAAGTTGAGATAATTCTTAATTATGGGACATTACCTATTAATTAATAATTAGTGGTTGTCTTTGGATAAAGACTAAGGTCTTTGGATAAGAAGTAAATCAAACACTGTGGCAGCCCCCCATGCTTAGTAAAGTGACTCACCATTTTCATTGAAAGGTGGCCATTTTTAAGTAAGAGACATGACACTTACGTGAAGGCCTTTAGGAGTTGGCTTCATTTGGCCTTAAATAATCAAATCTTATAACCTTCTTCCTAATTCAAATCTTGCAAAAACAAATTTTAACCTCAATCCAACGAAAATTCTTAATACTTAGCAACGTGATTCCTAAGCAATTTCCTACAAATTCCCAGAAAAACATTATAACATGATTTTTTCAACAAAAATCCAACGAGATTTATTAGCACGTTAGCAACGTGAGATTTTGCGATTCTAAGGGAGTACAGTGCAACCTTTTCCAAGAATATCATACGAATTTTTCCCTACTGCAGGTATGTTAATGCTATCCCTTCTTTCTTTTTGGTATGATCCAAATTATACAAAAGAAACGAGCAAACGCACAGTTTTCATAAGCGACTCTATTCATAGAAATACTAGGGGTCTCTGTGTTCTTGATTCCCCATGTGACATATTATTATATCTTCTTATCATGGGTCTCAGAATAATACGCAGTTGATAAAGTTTATCCGAAAGGAATATTGAGATTATTAACATGTTTTCATACATTTCATTTATTTACGCATGTACCTTGACCCATGACCAGATAGCGTTATATACGCATATTTATATGTGTGTGTGTGTGTGTGTGTGTATATATATATATATATATATATATATATATATATATATATATATATATATATATATATATATATATAGAATATGGGAAAAGGTTATGACATTATATACGCACCACCACCTGATCAGCTGGTATACGTTGATGATTTTGCCCACAGTGGTCGAGATGATATGATGGGATGTTCTCAGAGGCTTGATGATGTTATGAACACATGTACTTATGCACGACATGACATTCATACTCATATGCATGACACTATAAAGTATTTCATGATTTACAGAGTTATCCAGACTTATAGGTTGAGTCCTTTACTCTATATTTCATCCATGTATTTTATGTACTTATTTATGTGCCTTACATACTCGGTACATTATTAATACCGACGTACCTTTTGCCTGGGGACACTACGTTTCATGCCCGCAGGTCCCGATAGACAGGTCGAGAGTCCTCCAAGTAGGCTATCAGCTCAACGAAAGTTGTTGGTGCGCTCCATTTGCTCTGGAGTTGCTTGTTTGGTCGGTATGATTTAGACGCGTATTGTTTGATATGGCGGGGCCCTGTCCCGAGCTTAATGATAAGTATATATACTCTTAGAGGCTTGTAGACAGATGTCATATATACAGATGCTTGTATGGCCTTGCCGGCCGAGGTTTTGAGTTTACAAATGATCATGATGGCCTTATAGGCCCGTATATCACATGTATAAGTTTTTATATCAGGTTGGGTCATCCTATATTAAGTATTCCCCTATATTTATTCTGGTTAGCCCATGACGTCCCGTTTGGCCCATTTTCCAATGAAAGTACAATAAGAAAGATATGTTATGTTGGTACTCAGTTAAGTAAGGTACCTGGTGCTCGTTACGGCCCATAGGTTTGGGTCGTGACAAAAGTGGTATCAGAGCAGTTCCGTCCTAGGGAGTCTACACGTCGTGTCTAGTAGAGTCTTGTTTATGGGTGTGTCGTGCACCACACTTATAAGCAGGAGGCTAAGGGGCATTTAGGATTGTCACTCTTTCTTCCTACTCTAGATCGTGTGGTAGAGCTCAGTTGTAAGAACTCAATTTTCTAAACTCTATCTTACTTATAGTACGACGATACCGACATCTAGAAAGACGGTTAGTAAGAGATATAGCTGTGGAAGAGTTGAGTCAGAGGAACTCAATTTTTGCATCATGCTATGATGGATAAATATGAGGTATTCAACGAATCATGTGTATACTAAGATGTGTAAGCTTCTTGATAAGTATCCCTAAGGCAAGAATGCCTATCCATTCTTTCGGTAAAAAGGGATAAGGAAGGAGACACAAGTTTCAGCAAATGAAAGAAGCAAGGTTAAGAAGGGTACAAGGCACCCAGTTCATGAAGATTATCAGTATTACAGTTCCGGCAGAAAAATATAAGCATTGTGAGTTACCCTCAACATTAACAGAGGTATGTATAATTGGCCACACCCATCTCAGTTACACCCTATTGGGGGCTAACAGGTGTAGATTAAGAAAAGGATGGGATATCAGGATCCGGCTGGGGTTAGAGTAACCCAAAATGGTGAATTGATTGTTTGCGTTAGTTGACATTTTCGAAGGAGATTGCAAATGTGCTAATATATCTCCTTGTGAGACACCCAAATAGCGCACTATAAAATAGTACATCTGGATATGAGTACTACAAACATAGGCACTAGAAGCCTAGAATGGATAAATATTACCTTAGTATGGCTCTCGTCCCTAGTAGGGAGAGAATGTTAGGCAACCCGAAGAGCCCGTGGATGGAGCAAAGGGAGCTAAAATGCAAAAGAATGTCTTGTCTAAGTTTTCGAAATAAAGTGATTGATAGAAATGTTAGCAAGAAATAAGAAGAGAATTAATGGAGCATTATGAGTAAGACGTGATACATGGATGACAACGGTAGATAAAAAAAATGACAGTATTACAGAATCCATAGTCAAGTGAAGGGAAATACGAGAGGTGACAGGCCTTGAGACAACAAAAGAGTATAGGCTATAAAGTCATATCCTCACTTTGAGAAATAAGTCCGGGACTCTAACGCGACTACCAGAAGGAAAAGATAGACCCCAGAGTAATAGAAATCAGTATGGGCTGGTGAACAAGATAAACTAACCATGAATTAGCGACTGAGTAATTTGATAATAGTCGGCATCATGAGAATTTCAGAGATTGCATTCCGGCGATAATCGAATGGACAACAGAAGAATAACCTTTAAAGGACATTTAGAAAGACGATTCCCTAAAGCAAGCAATGTGAGCAAAATTAAGCTTAAGGGACTATGTGTGCCAGTTATACTAGGTCTCACCCTCGTGAGTAAGGAATTTTGTTATCCTTGGTACAGAAGGAGTATCGCAAGGCGAGTAAGGGTCATCGATGATGTGAAAGGATGCCAAAGATGAAGAGGTAAAACATCTGTAGGTAGGTCATAATAGCTCCAACTCTTAGTACTCCCCTAAAGAGGAGAATATAGAATGATGTGGCATTAGTCCAGAATAAATGGTTCTATTAATTATTTAATGGTAAAGGAAGAATGCGAAAAAGAAAATGAAAAAGGGATGAGATTGCAATTATCCAAAGCCTACATATATGCTATGATTCTAGAACATTATACAACCACGACGTCAAGGAGAGGAAGTAAGAGTTCCTGTCCGAAATGTTATTGATAGATAAGGAGCCAGTACGAGAAGTAAGTTAAGACAAAGAAAATAACCCAATAAAGATTATGTGGAGAATTGATATGAGAATGGGCCAACGAGTAGTTAGTAGTTGATTCAGGAAGAGCCTAGTTATGGCTAGACAGGAGGTTACAGACGAATCAGCAGGTTATGCAAGATAAACATAGTAAAACCCAATATAGTGAATTCAGCCTCGCAGTATATTCAGATAAGAGTCAGGGTAGTTAAAGGTACTGTATGAATGTTACGGGAATAAAAGAGAGTGCCACTGGGAAGACAATCAAAATATCAATTTAGAATCAACACTATAAGAACAACGATGTGGGGGTAAGTAACTACGAATAATTATAGGCAAGGAAGAAATTCAAAAGGTCTGTCGAGTATATAATGTAATAAGCTCACAGATTTTACAAGGGTCAGAGGGTCCTCCCTGAGTACTACAGTAAAAGACTAGCTGAGGAAGTAAGGAAGAAGGCTTCAACCTAAGCTCAGTGACCCAAAGAGTGAATGGTCTTATAATAACAGACTCACAACAACGTTGTATGCACTCCATAAGAAAGTGCCACCTACCTAGCTAATGGATGGGAAGTAAAAAAATCAAAAGTGATATTCAAGATCTTATGAGTTGTATGGAACCCCAATATGTATCGGCACTAAGATAAGTTAAGTATGCACGCAAAAAAGGGGAAGAAAGACCAGGAAAAGTAAAAGCTTACGTTTAAAGAAAGCTGAGAAGGAACAAAAGAAATTATTCGATCAGTGATCCAGAGTTAGTTACGTTATGAACGCACTTAAGATTTTGGAGTTCTATCCAAGCAGCATATATGAGGACAATCGTACAGCCGTAGAAGACTCCGGTATAAGTAAAAAGAAAGAATTGAGTCCAGGTCATAGACAAAGGATTAAATTATTAGAAGATTGTATCATGGATATTCCATAGAGCCCATGAAAGGCTAAAGTAATAACTAATACCAGGAGCCGCAGATCGGAAGATGGCTTAAGCCTACATGACGGCTGATCAGAAGGAAGAGGAAACTAAAGAGTTACATTAACTAAGTAAATCAGGAGTCTGATTATTGGACCCAGAAAATTATAGACCTCGTGATTGAGAACATTGTAGAATAACTCTTAATATCAAAGGTACAAGAGAGATAGTACAGTAGCCATATTCTATAACGGCTATACGATAAAGCCAATTAGAAGAATACCAGCCTTATGAGAAGTCAATATGAATCTCTCACCGGATTGTGTATGCACCAGAGGTGCAAATATTATAATAGAGCTTCAAGTTGTGGATGTGAATTATACCTATATGGAAGGAAGGTCATGAAAGAGATACAAGATGTGATGCAAGATTTTAAGGCAAGTAAGGTAATGGTGAACAATGCACAAGATACTCAAATGCAGAAGGTTGTGAATAGTCCATACTTTGGATAGGAGGCTAAAAGCGCGGGGATTCATTATCCAGGAATGATAGCGGCGTCGTCAGTGGCATGTATTCCAGCCTATGGTTTCTAGGTATCAAGGAGTCTAATTAAGAGAGTAAAGAAGAGTTAGAGACGATGTGATGTTCCAGAATGACATAAGGAAATCTATGATGCAAGCAAGTTGAAGGAAGGTCGCGAGTAGTATAAATAGATATATGTAGGACGCAAGCTAAAGTATGGTAAAGCAACAAGGTTTTATGACAGGAGTAAGGATAAGAAAGGGTGAGTGAGAAGGTGATGAGAATGGATAAGTCCTCAGGATTAAGCCCATGAAAACAAGAGAGCTGATGCTTTCTCTAAGTTGTAGAAAGCTCAGTATAGCCTGAATGAACTCAAAGGAGTCTAAGACTAATAGCATTTAGAAGAGATAGAATGCTACCCTGATAATAGAATGAGGGTGTAATTGTGACAAATAAAGGATGACGTTTGGGCCTTCGATTGAGTAATGATTTAAAGGAAAAAAAAGAATAAAAGGGATTTCAAGAATCGTACAGGATTAAAATACCTATGTAAGTGAATCTCATTAGGATGCTATGAAAAACGGTTATGGAAGTATAGTATCGCCCATAGGTGGATCAGTTTAATTACTCCAGATGTCCCCGATAAGACGTGATACATAAGAAGTCAAGTTATTAGTGGTAGATTATGGATCAACGTTAAGGTGAATCGGCAATAGATGGATAAAGTTCCAACATATAAGAGGAAATAAGGATTCCATCCTTTAGATGAACAATAATAAGGAAGCATTGAAGGACTTGGATTTATAAATCTATGATAAGGTAAGCAACGAGAGTAACCTGGAGATTGGAGCAGATCTTAGTAAAGATAAATCGAAGTAAGAGTTATGGTATAGTATGGCTTGCTTAGATGTAGTATACCTATATACACCCAGAGGGACAACTTGACATAATTTTGTATATGTTCACAAAGTGAGGCCTAGAGATTGGCTAAAAGCTGGAGGAAAGAGGAGAGAAGATTCGCATAGGCGCACATATAAAGTTAGAGTCGTACAGGCTGCATGATAGAAGGTAACAACAGTTACCTAAATGGAAAGGAGAGTATTAAAGTATTCGCAAGAGATATGGGTTATGAAAATGATAAGTGCATCAGTCAACATTCGAGGACGAATGTTCCAAAGGGGGGAATGATCTTACACCCTATGTTTTTGTACGTGAAAGTATTCCATAAGTGGACTGATGAAAGCTCGAAAATGAGTTATTACATCCCGCATTTTTCGTACTTAAAATTTCGTAGTAAGTTAATCGACGTAAGTTCGGGAATGAGATTATTTTAAGATTTTAAGCATTTTATGATATTTTAAACAAGTAATGAGTAAATTCGTGAAGGTGAGAGGGTAAGCAAATTGAACAAAATAAATTTCGTCGAAGTTTGACATTTTGGGATAAAATACGGCCCGAGCTAAAATACTCGATATTTATGGACTAGTACCATACAAGGTACCACATGGCCATGATAGTAAGGTGTATAAGGTGTGTTAAAAGTGAGTAGTATTTTAAGTAAGTTGAGATAATTCTTAATTATGTGGGTAATTGATTAATTATTGGATAATGGGACATTACCTATTAATTAGTAATTAGTGGTTGTCTTTGGATAAAGACTAAGGTCTTTGGATAAGAAGTAAATCAACCAATGTGGCAGCCCACCATGCTAATTAAAGTGACTCACCATTTTTATTGAAAGGTGGCCATTTTTAAGTAAGAGACATAACACCTACGTGAAGGACATTAGGAGTTGGCTTCATTTGGCCTTAAATAATCAAATCTTATAACCTTCTTCCTTATTCAAACCTTGCAAAAACATATTTTAACCTCAATCCAATGAAAATTCTTAATACTTAGCAATGTGATTCCTTAGCAATTTCCTACAAATTCCCAAAAAACATTATAACATGATTTCTTCAACCAAAATCCAACGAGATTTCTTAGCACGTTAGCAACGTGAGATTTTGCAATTCTAAGGGAGTACGGTACAATCTTTTCCAAGAATATTATACGGATTTTCCCTACTCTAGGTATGTTAAGGCTATCCCTTCTTTCTTTTTGGCATGATCCAAATTATACAGAAGAAACGAGCAAACACACAATTTTCATAAGCGACTCTATTCATAGAAATAATAGGGGTCTATGTGTTCTTGATTCTCCATATGACATATTATTATATCTTCTGCTCGTGGGTCTCAGAATAATAAGCAGTTGATAAAGTTTATCCGAAAGGAATATTGAGATTATTAACATGTTTTCATGCGTTTCATTCATTTATACATGTACATTGACCCATAACCAGATGGCGTTATATACGCGTATTTATATATATATATGGAATATGGGGAAAAGGTTACGGCGTTATATACGCACCACCACCTGATCAGCTGGTATACGTTGATGATTTTGCCCACAGTGGCTGAGATGATATGATGGGATGCCCTCAGAGGCTTGATGATGTTATGAACACATGTACTTATGCACGACATGACATTCATATGCATATTCAAGACACTATAAGTATTTCATGATTTACAGAGTTATCTAGACCTACAAGTTGAGTCATTTACTCTATATTTCATCCATGTCTTTTATGTACTTATTTATGTGCCTTACATACTCGGTACATTATTCGTACTGACGTCCCTTTTGCCTGGGGACGTTGCGTTTCATGACCGCAGCCCCGATAGATAGGTCGAGAGTCCTCCAAGTAGGCTATCAGCTCAGCGGAAGATGTTGGTGCACTGCATTTGCTCCGGAGTTGCTTGTTTGGTCGGTATGATTTAGACACATATTGTTTGGTATTGCGTGGCCCTGTCCCGAGCTTTATGTTAAGTATATATACTCTGTCATGTATACATATGATTGTATGCCCTTACCGGCCGAGGTTTTGAGTTTACAAATGATCATGATGGCCTTATAGGCCCGTATATCACATGTATAAGTTTTTATATCAGGTTGATCGTCCTATATTGAGTATTCCTCTATATTTATTCTGGTTAGCCCATGACGTCCCGTTTGGCCCATTTGCCAATGAAAGTTCAATAAGAAAGATATGTTATATTGGTACTCGGTTATGTAAGGTACCGGTTGCTCGTTACGGCCCATAGGTTTTGTTCGTGACAATTTTTATGCGTAAAATGTGCGTGTACCATTCAAATGTGCCTGACCATGATACTGAAGATTATTTTAAGCTTAAAAATGAAATTCAAAGACTGATCAACAGCAGAGTCATTCAGTGCGCTTCGGCTCCGCCTAATGTGAATCGCAATCTGCTGCCACATCATAGAAACCAGGGGGTCAACATGATCACATCGGAAGAAGAATATGATTTGAAAGGAACGATTGTCATAGAAGGAAATGCAGCGGTTGCAAGGATTCCACCTTAAAGGACTCCAATGATAATAGATCAAGTGAGACCTACGGTGATGGTTCAGACTTATCAGTGACAACCTGTCGTTGCTATAGTGGACAACGAGAGTCGGGAATACAAAACTATCCTATGGATGTACCAGTAAAAGGGGAAGGCCAAGATGACAGAATCTACAGCAGCCCACGGTATGACTAGGTTAGAGAGATGCTACGCTCCTAAAGATTCAAATCAAGGGAATTTGGGAAAGAGAGTAGATTCAAAGGAGGAACATAACAGAACCAGAAGCCCCAGAATTTTGGAAGAGAATGTCAACCAAAGAGTAGTCCGTGGAGGAGCAGCTACAGAAAACGCTGGCGCAAATATCAATCATGGACTGTCTAATGACCTACGACAGTCATAAGGATGCCCTAATGAAAGTACTAAGTGGGGTAAGTGTTCCCAGCAACACCACCAGCGAGACGCTGGCCGCAACAATTAGGAAAATAGCCGAAGCAAATATGATCACTTTCAGAAGAGACGAACTTCCTATCGAAGGCTTAAGTCACAACAAAGCTCTTCCTATCACTTTCAAAGAAATAAGGTGGTGTCTTGAGTGCTGGTTGATGGACGGTCAGGAGTCAACATTTCTTTGCTCTCTACCCTGCGGGAGTTGGAATCCATCTGAGGAAAGTCAAGGAAAGCCATGTAAGGGTAAGGGCTTTTAATGGCTCGCAGAAGGATGTTATTGGAGAAATTTATTTGGCTTTGCAGATCAGGCCTGTCAAATTTCCCATATTGTTTCAGGTAATGGATATATCTTCTTCGTGCAACTTGCTGCTAGGAAGGCCCTAGATACACATGGCAGGGGCCGCCCCATCCACCCTGCACCAATGCATGAAATTTGAGTGGGGATGTCAGGAAATCGTGGTCCATGGGGAATGGGGCCAATCAGCTTATTTGGAGCATGTTGTCCCGTTCATTGAAGGGCTAGACGGAGCTGCTTTCTATGTAGTTGATATCATGCAGACTTACGAAATAGAAGAGACTGAGCAAAACTTAGGGATGCATCTGCCATATAGATCCAAGAGGGCTATGATGGAGATGATGAAATATGGATACAGACCAGGAACTGGGTTAGGAGCCAGGTTTGACGGGACCACAGAGCTAATTGAACCTAATGGGTAGAAAGGAAGGGCCGACATAGGATATCAGCCTCCTTTGGGGAAAATTCATACCGTTAGTTTTAGGAAAGAGGCTTTAGTGCTAGAGCATGTTTTGGGTACGGGACAGAGTTCAGCACCAGAAGATGATTTCATCGATGGAATGGGAAGGTTATTCATGAATATGATTGAAAAATGCTATGAAGGAACTAGCATCAAGACACCGACCAACAGGGATGCCGAACCAGAAGAAGAGCTACCAAATTGGACCGCTGGTCCATCTTTGGTTTGCCGAGAGTCTTGGTAGTGTGAAACTATAAATGTTTTCTTTTTAAAAGTGCATGGTCAATTGAGGCATGCATTGTGTTTGTACCTTTTTGTCATTTTCCTCTTTAGAATGCTTAGACGTTCCTCTTTTGATGAAATAAAAAGAATTATTTTCTTAAAGTATTGCAACTTTATTTACCGCTTCATTTATACTTAGTTTTTCTTTTCAGTAATCAAAATGGTGAAAACCCGCATTTCGCGTATGATGGGATATGATGAGAGTATGATGCTAGACAATCTCCCACAAGAGATAGAATAGCTGGAGAGTCAAAAAAAGCCCAACCTCGAAGAAACGGAAGTGGTCAATCTCAGAAGTGAAGAAGAGGCGGAGAAACCAGAATCAACATTCATCTAGAAGCTGAGCAGAAGGAAAAACTGGTTGAGCTCCTCCGACAATACATCAATGTGTTCGCATAGTCATATGATGACATGCCAGGATTAAGTACTGACATTGTCGCACATCAACTGCCCACCGATTCTGCTAGACCACTGTCCGCTCAATCGATCGGAGCGCCCAGTACAAATCAAACGTCGGCTTTGCCAATCGAAGCCTTGTATATAGAAAACTGTTCATTCCGCCAAAGGAACAATCCGCACCGCTGCTCCACCGCAATGGAAGCCGTATAGATAGTCGCAAACCTCGTCACCGACATTCTTCCAATCGATGGCTGCAACTTAGCTTCGCAATCAAGAGTATATCTTGGGCATGCTTTTCTTTTCCTTTGCTATTACTTTGAATGTTTTGACGTTATGCTCATGCAGCTTTAGGCATGATTACGATTTAAGTCAATTACTCCCAATCGGAGATTACTTTACATTTTAGTGCAAATCTCTCCCAACAAGCGGAGACGTACTCTACAAATCAAGCTCTCCTAACAAGCGGAGACATTTTCTCACTGTAAAGCTCTCCCAACAAGCGGAGATGCGCAGTACAAGTCAAGCTCTCCCAACAACTGGAGACACTTTTCAATGCTCCAATGGCTGTGGAATATTACACAGCACGACTAACTAATTGAGTCAAGTTCAAGTATCCCATCATCCCGATCCCAAATAACGGCTCACCGGAGGCCATGCATCATCATTCCTGCATCATTTATATCACATCATAATATATTCCGTATTGCAATATATGGGTATATGTGTATATCATTTTTGCAAGAACAAATATCGCAATGTGGAACTCTTTCTAAGCAGCATACCAAACTTCAACACTATAAGGGACAACAAACTCATTAGCGGGCCAAGGATCCAAGTTCAGGTACAAAAATATAAGTGGAACTCCAAATCTTCAAATCATTCGAATCAAGCCACAAAATTCAAGCTATCGCGAGTGCCCAATCCTCCGTCTCGTTGTATCGTCATAATAAGATACTGGGGAAGTTCCTGTGAGTATTACATCCTCAAAATACTCACTCCAAAACTACCTAAGGCCTGATCCTCGTTAAGCCCGAGGTATGTAAGTAATTCAAAGCCAGAATTCGGCCCCAACTTCCCAAAATCTTCCTTAACTACCAATCCTGCATCTCATAATCTTCGCACCATTCCAGCAATGTATGCCTAAAGTTGGGATAGAATTGGTTGTGGTTCAATATCTTAGCACGAAAACTCTTTCATCGTCTCCGGTCAAAGAAGGGCAACTATTGACTGCCAATTTTGACCCTGCCATTTAATATTGATTTATTTATACTTAAATATTTACTATGAATTTTTTGAATGTATTTTCTATCAATAATTACCTATTTTTACAAATTAATTAAGTATTAGCTTTGAAATTAATAACTATTAATCCCTGAACTTTAAAATACACCATAGAGGTTTTATAATTAATATACGAATTACTTCTCTAATTTTGGTTAATTAGATTACTATAATTCAAACTAGTGTTATAGTTTAGAAAATGAAGTATTTTATAAATAAATAATTATAATAGTTAGTAGTGTATTTGATAATTATAATTTTACTATATTTTATTGGAAGTTATTTTAGTTTAATTAAATTAATTTTAAACGGGTAAAAAACTAAAAGCCTACAATTGCAATTCCTTAATTAAATACAAAGTGGCTATTCATTAAATCAATTCAAGTCGAAATACCCGAGCCCAAGCCAAATCTGACCCAGATCCAATTCCCTTCTCTCCACCATGGAAATCTCTATCTCTTTTCTTGTCCAATAAAATTGTGCCACATCACCCGTCTCTTTCACTTACAAATGAAACACAATCAATTTGTGTTGTCCATCCTACAGATCAACGGCTCTCGTTTTGTCTCCATTTTTCCTTTAATTTTAAATACCCCATTGGATCTAATCTCATCCACTGAAACAAGGAGATCCAACGGCCCTCACATTTTCTCGTTAAAAACTTTTAATCCCTAAATTACCACATCACATTAGGGTCGTTGATCTAAATAACCAATGGCCCAAATCCTATCTCCCATCCTTAACCCTAGAGACAGCCTAAACTACCCAAACCCGAAATATCATATCCCCCTGCCCAGCCGCCCATCTTTCCTCTTTCTCTCTCACTTCTCTCAACTCTCCATGACCAAATCAGTCACAGACCTTGCACAAATTTGTGCAAGGTCACAAATCGAACAAAGAATCATCATCTTTGCCTTCCCAATCCTCGATTCTCGCCGACTCTTCCCTGTTTCATCATCCAAAATTCAAATGCCTAAATCTAAACCCTAGATACAACGATGCAACATCAACTCTTCCGATTTCATTTGTGTTATGTTAAATCAAAGCATGCATGGAGCTTTTTTCAGAGATCTTATGATGAGTATTCTATACCCAGAGGTCAAACTCAGTGACCTCTAGGTCTCCGAGCATTGTCCGTTGATTTCTGCTTCCAACGGTCAACCTTCCCTCGCTCAGGTAAATGCCTCATTGATTTCACCACTGCTGCTTAGAGTTTCACTCGATTTTGCTTGCATCATCTGGTAGTCGTCACTCTCCACTACCAAGTTTGACTCTTGCTGAAACCCTAAGCCATTAAATGTCACAATAAGTAGAGCCTTGATTGGTTTCACCTATTATCTCCAACCAGACCTACCAAACCTAACAAGATTCGAAAATCTCATATGAATTAAAGACTTAGAAGCCTAGATTTCTTTTCTGATTAATTTCTATTTCCTTTTGTTTCTAAGTTCCTTCACTGCTCAAGATCTTGAAACTTTGGTTTACATGTGGCTAAGTAAAAATTCTATTTGGTCTGCTGCCCTTGAAACGGTCAGTACACATCCATCCTTTCTCATTTAATTGCTTCATTCAAAAATCATGAACAAGTTACTATTTTCCTGCTAATTCTTTCATTCATATTGTTTGCTATTAGTCTCTAATTGTCTATTTTGGTTCACTATGACTTTGTTGTCAACCTGTGGTCAGCTATTGTATTTCATTAACACTGATTAAGTATCTATGTGACCTTATGACTTTTGTTCTGTATTAAGTTGCATATGTGGTTAAGCTGCTTAACATACTTTAATGATTCCTCATATTTACTTAGACATCAGACTTCCCTCCAATATTCTGTTACAATCTTCATGCCTACCATGCCATATTATTTTGAGTTCTGTTATTCTATACTTGGGGTTGCAGTTATAATCTTCATGCTTATCATGCCACGTTCTTTTGAGTTCTGTTATTCTGTACTTGGGTTTGCTGTTAGATGATTCTAGCTAGGACATACATGAAATTACATAGGGTAACTCTACATTACTTGGTTAAGGTTTATGAAGCTTAAGTGTTCAAAAATGCTCTCCTTCGTTGTGCAAGTGCTTGTTAACTTTTAAGTATTCTCTGAGTCATCAATATGAATGCTTGATATCCATGCCTAACTATTAGTTATAAACGGTCTCACTAGGATGAACTTTCTGAGAACATCAATGATCATTCTTCATATATTATGTTATGATCAACCTAACTCTTATGGATTAGATTGTAGTTGTGTCTGATGTGGTTGAATACTAACTATTTCTATGACATGGATATAACACCACCATGTCTGGATACTAACCATAGTCTGAACAGATGAGTTAAGCCTGTTTGATATGATGTTTCCCATGTTCTTAAACCCTTAATGGTACTGACAATATGGTTTTGTAATATTTGAGACTCATCCTATCTTGTGAGGTCATAACTTTGGTTTAGATCTCTTATGTGTGGAAGTTTGTCATGAATCTTTGTTTATCCCTCGTGATGGCATACTTTTGTACACTATTGTGAAACTGCACTCAGTCCTTTCTTTTCCTTCTTGATCTGGATTGAATCTATTATTGGAGAAGTCTTTTGTTGTTACTGATTGAGTAGAATAACTTGCCTATGTCATTGTCTGAATCTTTACTGAGGATTTCAAAGGATTCAAGTAGTGTTATTAACCTATGAGAATGCTCATGATAATATCTGGTGTTAAACTAATTTGTGATCAATCCATTAGGAAAAATAACATATGTTGATGGAGCTCTAAACTATGTGATTTATCTGTCTGTGAGTTGTGACTGTAGTTGTTTTGTTCTTTGGTAACAATAGTATAAGTGTTACTGTCTCCATATGTGTTTAGAAACTTGACTATTAAACCTGTTCAAAATGTGTTTCATTCACTTAATACTGGAAGTATAGTCATGAAGAACAAACTATTTATATGTGTTTCCTATGTTATTCTGTTTAGAAAGAGTATGCTTCTGTGATAGGAAATGTCATAGTAGCTGGTTTGCATTGAAAGAGCCTTATTGGCATTCAAACCTATAGGTAAGAATGAGTTGTTAGTGGTTAGGGGTACTTGGGAATACAGTTCAAATCTAGGTTGGGTTGCTCTCCACAGCACAAGCATTGCCTTCGGCCTTGAGACCCTTGGAAACTTTGAAGTGTCAGTGGATTCAAAGGGGGCATCGACCTTGAGTGGAATTCTCTCATTAGCCTTTGATTCATTGACACTTGTTATTCTCTTTGGGTTTAGTGTTTAATGACAACGAAAGGTGTTCAATGTGGATGTTTTACCATATATAACCTGCACATTAGTATGACTTTCTTAGTATTGAAATACTGTCAGTGATCGTTTCCTTTATTCTTTGCTTGCAAATTTCATATATGGGCATGTATATTGTACTATTGTTTTCTAATGACCTTCTCTCTTCTTTTTTAAACATGTACAATAATTTGGGCCTGCTGAGTTCTTAAAGAACTCAGGCCCATGTCCATCACTGCTATGTCTCAGAAGGTTCAGAGTCAGCTGTCACTCGTCCCTGTCACTGATGGGCCTGCCTCTTTGAGGCCCAAACCCCAGAGTCCTTTCTTTCCCTTCGCTCCTTTATTTGTCTACTTTTCTGTCTACTTTTCTAAAAGGAAATCAACTCTTTTCGGAAAGAACAAGGTGTTGCCGTCTAAACAAAGGTTTTCAAACAAACTCCTCAAGTCTAATATTTAAGAATCAAGGTATATCTTATGCTTTCTATCATAACATCTCATTAGAGTAATATGAACTTCTATACCTTAGGAAACAAATTGCTTTAACTTAGATTTTCTTTTACACATTTTTCATACAAACATCCTATCTTTCAAAACTCTTTTCAGGCATATATATATATATATACTAACATCATTTTTCTAAAAATCTTCTTTAAATCCATCCTTTTTAAACTACACTCTTCCATTGTAGGTATTATGCCCTAATATATGGTAAGCTACATTCTTTAAACACTTATTAAGCATAGTACAAATAGTTGGTCCTAAATCTAGTCTAAGTCCTATGGAGCTACCTCAGGTAGATTTTAAGGGGTGCCTAACACCTTCCCCTTAGAAGAACAAGAACCCTTATGTCACGCCCCGACATATGGGGAGGCGCGACCGGCGCTCAACCGAGATACACCGGTTAAGCAAGCATGCTAGATGCCTTTTACCCAACCTTGCCCATTAACAACATGATAATCAGTACAAGTGATTGATATGAGAAAAGTCAAGTGTTCCATATTCTTTATGCATTACTAAAGGATATTCATTTATGATTTACAAAATATTACAAGCTTATCGATATGATGAAAAACATGTTTGCCAAAATACCAACACGTACTAGTTTAATTACCAACACCAAACACCACCCATAACCTGTCTACGGAGCCTCTAAGTATAACAGAAGAGAAGAATAAAAGTGTCGGCGACAAGGCCACGGCCATACCTCAAAACATAAAGTACAACTTCAATTGACATGAAGTTAGGAACAGAGTAGGGCTCACCAAAATCTACTGAATAGAGAGTAACTGCTAAAGAGGATCAAAACTACCCGCTGACGAACCACCTGCATCCATTGAAGATGCAGCGCCCCCGACAAAAAGGACGTTAGTACATATGGAATAGTACTAGTATGTAAAGCTAAATGTCCTCTTTCAAAATAGAATGCCAATATAAGAAAGGGAAAACCATAGAAACAGCAAGTCATAATCAACAATATCCAAATGCCCAGTTAAAACATAACAACTTTCAAAATACGAAAACAATATATATATATATATATTTGGTTGGGAGATCATTAGCACCGATATACCACTGTATTTTTAGCATGGAGTCCAATCACGCCCGATCGCTAGACCATCTCCCCACGAACAATGTGGTTTGACATGTGATGCAAAAAAAAGTGTTACCAAGAGTAGTACCACCATGTGCGCAACATGGCGTCTGATCTCCACTCGATCGGCTAGGCCGCCTTCCCACATATGCCGTGTGGGTTGACTTTCCATTTCACAGCTAATATCAATCTCATCCCAATGAAGGGGAATAATCACAATCGCCTCAATATTTCAATCTCATCCCAAATAAGCGGAATAATCACAATCCACCCTATACTGGCAGGTGTAGTTTTGGGTGTGGGCCTTATGACCCACCCTTCCTCGGTTTGCTAATGATACTCCCAAAAATATTTTTATTTTGCACACAAAGGAAAAAAAAGAACAAATATATTTTATATTCACCTTTTGAACTTTCACACTGTATATATAGCTTCGTTATTACTTTCAACCATTCACAACATCATTATTTCCTTGGCTCTATTGGCCATACGTATGATTTTTCATTTATGGCACGATGGTCGTATCTCATATTCCACACTTTCGTTTCTTTACTTTCATGGATCATCATCATAAATATCAACAAATATAATATTTCAGAAATCATAACGTTAGGTTAATTTGTAATGAAGACTTTAAACACAATGGATTTCTTTCAAAAATTAGAAATACTTACAGAGCATAGCATTAGTTAAAAAAGCCACATTTGGGCATAACTTGGGTACATAATCTTTTAGGCAGATCTATTTTCGAAGTCAGTTTGGAACAGTTGAATCAAGGCCTATTTCATAACCTTTCTCACATCATTTCATTTCCTCGGCACCATTGGCCACAAGTATAACTTTCATTCTTGGCACGTTGGCCACACTTTATATCTCCAACCCACTTCTTCCACTTTCAAGCATCCTTATAGATTATGAACAACAAGGCATTTCTACTCAAGACTTTAAATACACATTTGAGCAACTAACCAAATTAAGGGTCTTAGGTACATGTTATTTCTTAGACAATTCAACATGCTATTTTTTATTAGAATCACGTTTTCAAATCATAACATATTAAAACACAAACCCTGCTTAACCTTCTCAAATAGTAACTCAACATAACAAGAATGTTTGGAATACAAATTGAGCGCATATATCATTTGACACAAGGCTTATTTGGAATAATCAATTTATAATGAGAAACATGGGACTTACAAGGCCATTGTGGGGTTCAATTCTAAAAGAGGAGTTTAGCCAACATACCTTGTTTGAGATTTCCTTAAGTAACTACAACATCCCAACACTTCTAGCAATAACAGTTTATAGAAAGATAGCAAAAAAATCGGATAATAATTAGAAGGATTCTCATGGTGTCACTCTCTTAGGAATTTTGTCAAACACCTAGTATGAAAAATGGACTACAAAGCTCTACTATGGTAATTCCTTCCTCCCTCAACCAATTTCAACAAGAAACTACCCAAACAAGTTCATTAACCCCATATACTACAACCTATTTCCACATGCATGGCCTATTTCCAACCCCCACAATATACTTGAACTCATAACCTCTTGCATGAAAGCTTAGGAGTAGGACTTACCTGGATATATGATAATATAATGATTGGCTTCCTTGATTCTTGAAGATTGGTGCAAGAATGGGTGATTAGAATGCTAGGTTTACTCCTTCTCTCTCTAAAATACTCTTACCTCTCTCTAAAATCATCAGACATTTGCTTCAAAATGAGCCCGTGAGGCTATTTATTAAAATGGAGTTAGGTTATAAAAATAGGAAAATGGACCCTCCAAATTCAGGTCTGCGATCACAGAATGGACCGCATAATAGATATGCGGCCCGCAAAATGGGCCGCGAAAATGATGCCAAAAACTGGGCTAGTCTGGACCGGTCTGCGACAGGTCTGCGGTCCGCAGACCACTTATGCGACCACAGAGTGAACCGCAAAATCGCCCAACGAAATTCTTCATGCCAAATCTACGATGGAAAATGCGGACCGCAAAATGGATATGCGATCGCATAATGGGCCGCAAAACGACCTTCAAAATTCAACAATTTTTTTGCTCAACTCTGCGACGGGTATGCGGCCCGCGGAGTGGTTCTGTGATCGCGAAACTGACCGCAGAATCGCCTTCTTCTGCCAAAAATTTCCATCAACTCCTCAGTGCATTATTCAACCCAAAAAGTCCATACCGCGTCGATCTTGCGAGCCACGAAGCATTTCTACAATCCTTAAACTCATAAGCCTACCTCGATACCACGAAATCTTAAATTCCTTGGCGAAATGTTACGAGGCCTTACACCATACACTTAATCTCACCGGTTAGCATACCAATAAGGAATATGACCTTTAGTAATTAAATAGGTACCCTAGTATACTTTTAAATATTAGGTGGCGACTCTCTTTCATCAACTAAAGAGAAACAACAAGTTGAATCTCGTTTTGACAAGTGCAAAATAGGGTGCAACAGCTGCATGCACATTAACCCCAAGCCTTATACTGCCGCATGCGTGACAATATTATATCACAATAATAATTCACACCATAAGTGCCCATATATGACAACTTGCCAACAACAACAACAACACCAATGTTCCATAACAATAGCCCATGGCTCCACCATAACGTATACAAGAATATCAACAACACAAATGAATGTAAAATGCTCAATAAGATAAATGTCTCAACAATAACCGACTTTGCTCAACGTGTTAGCGACTTTCACAACTTCAACACTAAATAAATCAACAATGAGATAAATAATGTATAACCACAATATTAGATAAGACTAACTCATACTAAAAGAGATAACATTTAACAATGAGTTTCAAATAATGGAAATCAACAAGTAAATGGATAACATGGACAATTACTTCAAGTATTGATAATTAATAAGGGAAGAGATAACACGAACAATAACTTCAAATAATGATAATTAACAATGAAGATATAACATGTAACAATAAAAGAGTCAACAAGTTCAACTGAGCATGAGAGCAATTTATTAGTAGGATGTAGAACGAGTGCTAAATAAGTAAATTGAGGCATGCAAGGATAGACTTACACAAATAAGGATAGATTAACTATGAGAATTTATAACATGATATGGCATTTCAATAAAAGCATGGAAATAGTCTAAGTAGCCTAAACCAGTCAAATACCACATACAACCCGTGTACCTACTCATCACCTTGCATACACGGATTTTAATTATTATGATTAAGTCAGACAATACCAATCCTAAAGAGTAGTTCTCCCACTTGAATTTTGGCAATACACTTACCTCAACTAGGCCAATTCAACACTCGAAAATAACTTTTCCCTTAAAATCTGCCTCCACGCGGCTCAAATCTAACAAAAATTGACTCAATATCATCAAACAATGCTAGGGAATTCAATTGTAATAGATAAATTTAAGATTTTTATACTTTTCCCAAAATGCCAAGAAAAGTCAACACGGGGCTTGCCTGGTCAAAATCCGGGTCCAATCGTAGATTACGTCTACCCATGACCCCACGAGTTCATATATGTGATTAGCTTCAAAATCCGAGTCCAAAGCGACTCTGAAAACACAATTGCTTGTTTTTCAAAAAGGTGAAAAAGTTTCACAAATTTTCACTTTGATTCACGTAATGTTGATGTTAAAATATATGATATGTTGATGGAATATGATTAGAAATAGATTAGAATTGGTTACCCAAGGTTTGTAGGTGAAAATCACCTCTCCAAATCGCCTCTTACCGAGTTTAGGGTTCAGAAATGAGAGAATGAGAGATAAAATCCCGAATTTTTGGCCTTATGGTCAGCTGCATTTATCGCAATTGCAATATGGGTTCGCAATTGAGGCACATAAGGCCTGGGGAGCTTCTTCGCAAATGCGAAGATGGGTTCGCAACTGCGAACGCTGCTGCCCTAAATAATGCGACATAAATTATCGCAAATGCGAACCTAGCCGGCCCAGACTTGCTTCGCAAATGCAACCAAGGAATCGTATTTGCGATACCTGAATTTCCATGCTATGGTCGCAAATGCGACATTGGTGTTCACAATTTTGACACCATAGGGCACCAGACACTAAATTTCCATTTTTAGTCCAAGAACCTTCCTAACATGTCTGAAACTCATTCGAGCCCTCGGGGCTCCTAACCAAAAATCCACAAAAGTCTAAAAACATCTTACAAACTCGCTCGCATGATCAAAACACAAAAAATAATATCTAAAACTACGAATTGAACTTTAAAACGAATGAATTTCAAAGAAACTTTCAAGAACTTGTAGAATTACTGTTAAACGTTTGAATCCTATCAAATCAACTCCTAACGACAGCAAATTTTGTAGGCAAGTTCTAAATACCATAATGGACCTATTCCAAGTCCCAAAATCAAATTCCGAGATGAATAGCTAAAAGCCAACCTACGGTCAAACTTTTCAACTTTTAATTGCCAAATTTCATCGAACCAACACAAATCAACCTACGGACTTTCTAAAATCAATTTCGGGCATACGCCCAAGTCCGAAATCATAATACGAATCTATCGGAACCATCAAAATACATTTCTGGGGTCATTAAACAAAAGTCAAAGTTTGGTCAATATTTTCAAATTTAAACTTATAAGTCAAGAATTAAGGGTCAAAATCAACCCGAAAGCTTCCCAGAACGAAACTAACTAACCCCGCAAGTCATAAAATCATAAACACATGTGTGAAGCATGAAAAAGGGAAACAGGGCATAATTACATAAAATGACCGATCGGGTCGCTACATTCTCTCCCTCTTAAAACAAACATTTATCCTCGAACGTGCATAAGGACATACCTGAAGTGGTGAATAGATGTGGATAATGACTCCGAATGTTGTGCTCGATCTCCCAGGTCACCTCCTCGACCGGATAACCTCTCCATTGAAGCTTTACTAAAGCAATACCTTTGATCTCAACTTCCGGACCTGTCGGTCCAAGATAGCCATAGGCTCCTTAATATAAGTCAAATCCTCATCCAATTGGATTGTGATAAAATATGAGACGGATCCCCGTAATACTTCCATAGCATAGAGACATGGAACAACGGATGAACCACAGATAAACTAGGTAGCAAAGCAAGCTTGTATGCCACCTCCCCAATCCTCTCAAGGATCTCAAAAGGTCCGATATACCTAGGTCTGAACTTTCCCTTCTTCCCGAACCTCATCACACTCTTTATGGGTGAAACTCGGAGTAAGACTCGCTCTCCAACCATGAATGCAACATCGCGAACCTTCCGATCCTTATAACTCTTCTATCTATATTGATCTATACGAAGTCGATCCTGGATCATCTTGACCTTCTCCAAAGCATCTCGAACCAGATCCGTGCCTAATACCTTAGCCACTCCCGGATCAAACCACCCAGCTGGAGAACCATACAGTCTCCCATATAGAGCCTCATATGGAGAGATTTGAATACTCGACTGGTACTTGTTGTTTTAAGCACACTCCGCAAGTGGCAAGAACTGATCCCAAGCACCCCCGAAATCCATAACACATACACGAAGCATATCCTCTAATATATGCATAGTGCGCTCGGACTGTCCGCCGTATAAGGGTGAAATGTTGTACTAAACTCAACTCGTTTGCCTAGCTCATGCTGTACAGCCTTCCAGATACGCGATATGAACTGTGTACCCCGGTCAGAGATGATCGATACTGATAAGCCATAAAGTCGGATAATTTTGTGGATATAAACCCGAGCCAGCTGCTCTGAAGAATAGGTAGTAACTACCAGAATGAAATAAGCCGACTTGGTTAACCTGTCCACAATAACCCATACTGCGTCAAACTTCTTCTGAGTCTGTGGGATTCCAACAACGAAGTCCATGGTGACACGCTCCCATTTACACTCAGGAATATCAAGCTGCTCAAGCAAACCACCTAGCCGTTGATGCTCATACTTCACCTGCTGACAATTTAGGCACCGAGCTACATACTCCACTATGTCTTTCTTCATCCTCCTCCACCAATAGTGTTGCCTCAAGTCCTTATACATCTTAGTGGCACCCGTATGAATGGAGTACCACGAACTGTGGGCCTCCTAAAGAATCAACTCACGCAACCCATCCACATTGGGCACACATAATCGACCCCGCATCTGCAACACACCATCATCTATAATAGTAACCTCCTTGGCATCGCCATACTGAACTGTGTCCTTGAAGATAAGCAAATGGGGGTCGTCATACTGACACTCTCTGATAGAATCATATAGAGAGGAACGAGAAACCACATAGGCAAGAATTCGACTGGGCTTCGAAACATCCAATCTAACAAACTCATTGGATAAGGCCTAAACATCCAATGCTAATGGCATCTCTGATGCCAATAGATATGCTAAACTACCCAAAATCTCTGCCTTTTGACTCAAGGCATTGGCCACCACATTGGCCTTCCCGGGATGATACAGGATTGTGATATCATAGTTCTTAAGTAACTTTATCCACCTCTGTTGCCGCAAGTTAAGATCTTTCTGTTTGAACAAATGTTGTAGACTCCGGTGGTCGATAAAGACCTCACAAAGGACACCATACAAATAATGCAGCTAGATCTTCAATGCATGAATAATGGTTGCCAACTCCAAGTCATGGACTGGATAATTCTTCTCATGGGACTTTAACTATCGAGACGCGTAGGAAATAACCCTACTGTCGTGCATCAAAACCGCACTGAGGCCAACAAATAACGCATCACAATACACAGTATAAGACCCCCGAGCCTGTAGGCAATACCAACACAGTAGTTGTAGTCAAAGCAGTCTTGAGCTTTTGAAAGCTGGCCTCATACCCCTTGGTCCATCTGAAAGGAGCACCCTTCTGGGTCAATCTGGTCATAGGTGCAGTAATTGATAAGAAACCCTTTACGAAACGACGATAATACCCGACCAACCTAAGGAAACTCCGGATCTCCATTGCTAAAGATGGTCTGTGCCAATTCTGCACTACCTCAATCTTCTTCGGATCTACTTTGATCCCCTCACTCGATACCACATGACCCAAAAACGCCACCGAATCAAGCCATAATTCACACTTTGAGATTTTTGCATACAACTTCTTCTCTCTCGAGGTCTGGAGCACGATCCTCAAGTGCTACTCATGATCTTCCCGACTGCGGGAGTACACCAAGATGTCCTTAATAAACACAATGACGAATGAATCAAGATAAGGCTGGAATACACTGTTCATCAGGTGCATAAATGTTGCTGGGGCATTGGTCAACCCAAATGACATCACAAAAAACTCGTAGTGACCATATCGAGTCCTAAAGGCAGTCTTAGAAATATCCAGATCTCGAGTTTTTAGCTGATGATATCCTGACCGCAAATCAATCTTTGAGAACACTCTGGCACCTTGTAGCTGATCAAAGAAGCCATCAATGTGTGATAATGGATATTTGTTCTTCATTGTAACCTTGTTCAAGTGCCAATAATCAATACACATGCGTATAAAACCATCTTTCTTCTTCACAAACAAGACCGGATCACCCCACGATGACATACTAGGCCGAATGAAACCCTTATTAAGCAACTTGTGCAACTGCTCCTTTAAATCCTTTTAGCTCCGTCGGGGCCATACGATATGGTGAAATAGAAATGGGTTGAGTGCCCAGCAACAATTCAATATCAAAGTCGATATCCCGATCGGGAAGCATGTCTAGAAGATCCGCTGGAAATACATCTGAAAGTCTCTCTCTACCGAAATGATACAACCCTGCTAGGAACATAATCTAATGCACCCTTCCACTCTAACCATGGTAAACCTTGCATAGCTAGCGTCACAGTCTTGGCGTGACAATCTAAAATAGAATGATAGGGAGACAACCAGTCCATACACATGATAACATCAAAATCTACCATACTAAGTAACAATAAATCAACTCTGGTATCAAAACCACTAATAACAAATAAACACGACCGCTACACGCGGTCCACAACAATAGAATCTCTTATAGGCGTGGACACATAAATAAGATAATTCAATGAATCACGACATATATCCAAATAAGGAGCAAAGTAAGATGACACATATGAATAAGTGGATCCCGGATCAAAGACTGATGCATCTCTATAGAAAATCGCAAACATACTTGTAATGACTGAGTCTAAAGTAACTATCTCTGTCCTACTCGGAAAAGCATAGAATCTGGTCTGGCCTCTGCCTCTAGGGTGACCTCTAACCGCCCGTCCCCCACCCCTAGCTGGCTGAGCGGGTGGATCGGTAACTGGGGCAGCAACCATGGCCTGGGATCTCTGTGGGCCTAACTGAATCCGTAGAGCCTGAGTAGTCTAGGAAGTTGCACCCCTTCTGAATCTGGGGCAGTCTCTGACCATGTGCCATGTATCTCCATGCTCAAAACAATCTCTCGGTAGGAGTGGCGGTTGGGACAAGCTCAGACCTAGTCGACTGGACTGATCGCTGAAGGAACCATGTGCAGGAGGTGTACTAGAAAGTGGCTGAGCAAAGTGTGCAACCTAAGACCCCAAAGCAACCGGAGCACCACTAGATGCTGGAAGTGTTGAATGAACTAGACGGCTCATGTAGCCCCTACCATGACGGGCTATAGCTGCAGCGTGACCACCACTAAATCCTCCAGTACCACAAGTCCTCTTGGCCTCCGTATCATCTCTCTCACGGCCTCGCATACCCTCCAACCTCCTTGCAATCTAAACCACCTGCTGATACGGAGTATCTGACTCCAACTCTTTAGCCATGTTGAACCTAATACCATAGTTGAGCCCCTCGATAAATCGACAAACTCGCTCTTTGATTGTAGCAACCAAGGCAGGTGCATGCTTGGACAAATCACGGAATCAGACAGCATACTCCAACACTATCACAGTACCCTGGCGCAACTACTCAAACTCTGCATGCCATGCATCACGAAGGGTCTGAGGAACAAACTCTCTCAAGAAAAACTCTAAAAAATGATCTCATCTAAGTGATGCTGCCTCAGCTGGGTTACCTACCTCGTATGCCCGCCACCATTGATGTAAGTCCCTATAAACTTTCGCCAAGGAATTTAAGGTGCTGCCTTAGTTGAAATGTGTTTAGTGGACCTCATCCTCATTGCGTGAAGTGTAGGAGATGTCATTCTAGGGTATGTCACTGTGGAACCAATGTATGTTACAGATGTGGAGTTAGGGGGCATCAGTTAAGGCACGGTCCCGTCAATCTAAAGTTACCAAGTAAGTTAAGTCACTCCTTAGTACATCATTCTGAACACCACATAATTTTCCTTGTTATGTATGTATGTCTATATTGAGAGCCTACAGGAACACAGTCTTAACAAGAATCTAAATCACAAAACATTGCATGTATCCACTCTTTGAACAAAACGCATTATTCGTGAAGCCTCTTTATCACCATTATCTTACTTACAACCTCTTGAGGAATTGAGTTCTATAATGATTTCTTTAAATTAAGTCACAACCCTAGGTTAATACTTCTCACCTGCTTCCCTAAATTCTCAACAAAGTACTATACCCGATGAATTTCGTATAGAACCTTCTAATTCAAATGGATAACATCTTCTCACTTGTGCTTATGCATGCACCATCACAATCTTTACCTACGTGGTATCAAATCTAATGTAAGACAACCTAGTGTTGAGATCTTTCTCGGGCCTCTCTCTCCCTCTCATGTGTATGTGTCTCATAGAATTTAAGGAATCACTTTACTCCCTTTTGTGAACATAATCATAAACCCCCTTCACTATTTAGTAACATAAGAGCATACCTCAACACCTATCATATGTGTACATGTCAATCCAAATGGTCACTTGTTTGCATGAAGTCTCTGAAATTTGAGATCCCCACACCTCCGTCATAGGAAGATCTTGTGTCGCCCATCTTAGTATAACTTTCGTGTCCACTTAGGACATTCTGCAGTAAGTAGTTCACTTTGTTCCTAGTATCGTAGTTGCCCATGACGTGGCCTTGTATTTCAGTTTGGGGAGTTAATATAGTAGAAACACGTCCAGTTCATAACAAATGTTCATTTTCTCTTTACACCTCCGCATCATGTACTGACGGTGTTCCCTAGTTAGCAAATACATCATGTTAGTTTCCCGACCCTTGGTTGTATAACCATGAGAGATCGCATCCTTCTATATGCCACTGTAACACTTCCTTTTTCATAAGGCTCCTTAATAGGTTCTCCATCAAGAGAAAATTCACCTTTGGGGGTTATTATAGCATCATGTATGCTTCTCCTGTTTTCCTATCCTTCATTAGCATCTGGGTACTTTTCAAGTCATAAATCCATGGCGAACTCATTATGAACATCTAGAAACCTTCCATGATTATTTTATAGTGTCTCCCTGGGTTTCGTTATCTTTACACACTCGGCTTCTAGAATCATTGACTATGTCATTGTCATGTACGGAGAGTTTACTATCCTTAATGTTCCACATCCCTGAGCGGATATGAGTTATTTGTCTTTCTTCAGGGAGCATCATATTACCCATTAGAACCTTTCTAATGAATGATGTCATTACAATGATTAACCATGTCAGCGTTATTTGGTAGTAACCTTTATGGCTCTTAGCATATAACCTCCTCAAATGCCCTTCTCAGTACATTGATGGATTCTTGAATAATTCCAGTCCAATCTCGAACCTAGTTGTTCCTGTTTGTAGTAAAGCTATCGAGAGTTGTAGGTTCAAATATGTTAAAGAAGAAGAATTATTCTATGATCGAACATATTGGGTAGGAACTCTATGGTCATATTCATTTTAGCCCATCATATAATAATGGTTAAAGGTCGCCAAAGGTTTGATTTGGGTGTTTGACGTAGAGATTTAGAGTTGAAGAGAGTGAACAGGTTATTCTCCAGACCTTCTCCATAAAGATATTATATGCATTGTTAATAAAGGTAAAGTAGGTGTAGTACACATTAGGCCTTATGGAATCTTGAGGGAAATAGGCCAAGCTATGCGTATGATGTCCCCCATCATTGTTCTCCATGCATCCGGTGTTTCTTGTGTCTATGTCTGAGAAGGTAGTTGGGAATCGTTTGTCTATCATTCCGGTGGGAGATATGGAAGGTAAATTTAATGGGTAACTGGCTTATGCGAGGTACCTAATTGTCATCCTTGTTAGATAAGTCCGGATGTTGAGATTGCCTCCGTCAAGTGTTATGGCTAAGTCTGTGAGTCGAGAAGTTCGCCTCGATGGCCTAGAGTGTTTTGGAAAGGAAATATTCTCACTTGTTTATAGAGCCCAATGGTTGTGGTTCAAAGGGTACTTTCTATGTGTTATGATTTAAATGTGTACAGTTCATGTCAACATACCACTTTTGTTAATGTAATGCCCTTGATGTTGAGGTCGGTATTATTAATATATATATTATGAAGCTTTGTTGAGTTGTAGAGGTATTGTTAGGAGTTGTTTTGGTAGTTCTTTGGCAGGTGGATACGCCCAATTACAGGGGAGACTCTGCCAAAATTTCTGAACAAATTGGGAGTTAGTCAAATTGGGGCCTTATGATGTGTGAAAGGAGAAATGAATAATGTTGAGTGTTCTGGGCGGACTCTACTCCTCATTCAAGGATAAATGATTCTAAGTGGGGGAGGATGTAAGGCCCCATAAAATTTCGCCAAGGAATTTAAGGTTTCTTGGTGCCGAGGTACGAACTTTTTGGGTTGAAGAATGCACTGAGGAGTTTATGGAAATTTTTGGCTGAAGAAGATGATTCTGCCGTCAATTTCGTGATCACAAAACCATTTCATGGGCCGTATAATCATCGCAGAGTTAAGAAGATAATTTTTTGAATTTTGAAGGTCGTTTTGCGGTCCATTCTGCGATCGCATATCCATTTCGCGGTCTGCATTTTACATCGCAGATTTGGCTTGAAGAATTTTGTTGGATGATTCTGCGGTCCATTACGCGGCTGCATAAGTGGACTGCAGACCTATCGCAGACCGGTCCAGACCAGCCCAGTTCTTGGCATCATTTTTACGGTCCATTTTGTGGGCTGCATATCTATTATGTGGTCCATTCTGCGACCGCAGACCTGAGTTCGGATGGTCCATTTTTCTATTTTTATAACCCGACCCCATTTTAATAAATAGCCTTTGGGGCTTATTTTGGAATGATTGTTTGATGATTTTAGAGAGAGGTAAGAGCATTTTAGAGAGAGAAGGGAGAAACCTAGCATTCTAGTCATCCAATCTTGCGACAACCTTCAAGAATCAAGGAGGTCAATCACTAGACCACCAACTATTCGGGTAAGTTCCTATCCTATGCCACCCATACAAGTTATTTTAGGGTCTAAGTATATTGTGGGATTGGAATTAGGCCATGCATGTGTCAATAGGTTATGGTATGTGGGATTAATGAACCATTTTGGTTAGTTTCTTGTTGAAATTGGTTGAGGGAGGAAGTGATTACCATTATAGAGCTTTGTAGTCTATTTTTCGTACTAGGTGTTTGACAAAATTCCTAAGAGAGTTACACCATGTGAATCCTTCTAATTATTATCCAATTTTTGCTATCTTCCTATAGATTGTTATTGCTAGAAGTATGGGACGTTGTAGTAACTTAAGGAAATCTCAAATAAGGTATGCTGGCTAAACTCCGCTTTTAGAATTGGACACCCACAATGGCCTTGTAAGTCTTGTGTTGCTCATTATAACTTGATTATTCCGAATAAGCCTTGTGTCAATAGATATATGCGTTCAATTTTTATTCCAAACGCTCTTGTATGTTGAGTTACTATTTGAGAAGGTGATTAAGCATGGGTTGTGTGTTAATATATTATGATTTGAAAACGTGATTCTAGTGAGAACTAGCATGTCAAATTGTGTAAGAAATCACATGTGCCTAAGACCCTTAATTTTTTTAGTTGCTCAAATGTGTATTTAAAGTCTTGAGTAGAAATGCCTTGTTGCTGATAATCAATAAAGATGCTTGAAAGTGATAGAAGTGGGTTGGAGAAATAAAGTGTGGCCAACGTGCCAAGAATGAAAGTTACAATTGTGGTCAACAGTGTCGAGGTAATGAAATGATGTGAGAAAGGTTATGAAATAGGCCTTGATTCAATTGTTCCAAACTGAATTCGAAAATAGATTTTCCTAAAAGCTTATGTACCCAAGTTATGCCCAAATATGGTTGTTTTAACTAATGCTATGCTCTGTAAGTATTTCCAATGGGTGTTGAGCTCTTATGTCTTCATGAGTCGAAATTGTATATTGCCCTTTTTGGGGAAAAGTATTTCAAGAACAAAAGATGTGTTACACATTTATGATTTTAACTTGTGCTTCGATTGCCAATCAATTTACTCCCTTTATTTGAAGGAAATTCATTGTGTTTAATGTCTTCATTGCTAATAAACCTAAATTTGTGATTTTCTAAATATTCTATTTGTTGATATTTATGATGATCCATGAATGTAAAGAAATAAAAACGTGGAATATGAAATACGGCCAACGTGCCACGGATAAAGAATCATCAGTATGGCCAAGAGAGCCAAGAAAATAATGATGTTGTGAATGAATGAAAGTACTAACGAAGCTATATATATAGTGTGATAGTTTAAGAGGTAAATATAAAATATAATTGAACATTTGTGTTCCTTGTGTGCAAAAAGAAAAAAGGTTTTTGGGAGTATCATTAGCAAACCGAGGAAGGGTGGGTCATAAGGCCCACACCCGAAACTACGCGTGCCGGTGTAGGGGTGGATTGTGATTATTCTCCTTATTTGGGATAAGATTGAAATATTGAAGTGATTGTGATTATTCCCTTTAATTAGGATGAGATTAATATTAGCTGTGAATTGGAAAGTCAACCCACACAGCATATGTGGGAAGGCGGCCTAGTCGATCGGGTGGAGATCGAACGCCATGTTGCGCACATGGTGGTACTACTCTTCGCAACACCTTTTTTTGCATCACATGTCAAACCACATTGTTTGTAGGGAGATGGCCTAGTCGATCGGGTGTGATCGGACTCCGTGCTAAAAACACAGTGATATATCGGTGCTAATGATCTCCCAACCAAAAATATATATATTGTTTTCGTATTTTGAAAGTTGTTATGTTTTAACTGGACATTTGGATACTGTTGATTGTGACTTGCTCTTTCTATGATTTTTCCTTTATTATATTGGCATTCATTTTTTGAAAGAGGACCTTTAGCTTTACATACTAGTACTATTACATATGTACTAACGTCCCTTTTGCCGGGGGCGCTGCATCTTCAATGGATGTAGGCGGTTCGTCAGCGGGCGGTTTTGATCCTCGTTAGCAGTTACTCTCTATTCAACAGATTTCGGTGAGCCCTACTATGTTCCGAGCTTCATGTAATTTGACGTTGTACTTTATATTTTAAGGTATAGCCGGGGCCTTGTAGCCGGAACTTCCATTCTTCTCTTCTGTTGTACTTAGAGGCTCCATAGACAGGTTGTGGGTGGTATTTGATGTTGGGAATTAAACTAGTAAGTGTTGGTGTTTGGGCAAATATGTTTTTCATCATATATAATAACTTGTAATATTTTTGGAATCATAAATGAATATCCTTTAGTAATGGAAAACGATTGTGGAACACTTAACTCTTCTTATGTCTATCACTTGTACTAATTCTTATATTGATAATGGGCAAGGTTGGGTAAAAGGCATCTAGCAGGCTTGCTTAACCGGGGTATCTCAGTTGAGCGTCGGTCGCGCTCACCGAGGTCGGGGCGTGACAATTGATATGCCGCTCCCTTTAGCTGGAACATAGTAAAAGCAACCCCACTCGTCTCCACAATACCCATAGTGCGAAGAATGTGGTGGCACTCCTTAAGAAAACCGTATGCATCCTCTGAAGCCAAACCACTGAAATTAGGAGGGTGGTATTTCTTGAACCTCTCGAGCCTAAGCTGCTCCTCTTCAGATGCTGCCACACTAACCACGGGCTGAACTGGAACAACAGGTTGTACCGGTATAATCTCTGGGACCTGATCAACCTGCACTCGCTACTCTGGGGTACGGGTCGCGGGAGTATGTGCTCCTCCCCCATCCTGAGATGTGGCTGGTGTAAGTGGAATCAACCCTGTCTAAGCTAAGGTACCGAACATGCTCAGGAACTGTACGAGGGTCTCCTGAAGTTCTGGGATGGAAATAGGCACCTCGGGTGCCTGTCCCCTAACTGGGCTACTGGTGCCTCCTCTGTCACAACTCGGGCAGGTGCTCTATCTGCACCACGTGCCCCTCCTCAGCCTAAGCCTCGACCTCTTGTGGCTCTAGCAGGGGCTGCGGTTGTCTGATCGTTAGATCCAGCGGTGCGTGTCCTCACCCTATGTGAGAGAATAGAAAGTCAAATATTAGTTTTTGAAGTCAACCAATTCGCATGACAAGGACTCAAATAAGTGAAGTTTTCCTAACATCTGGAGTACAGACGTCTCTGTACCAATCCGCAAGACTCTATGAAACTTGCTTATGACTCGTAACACCTATGAACCTAGAGCTCTGAAACCAACATGTCACGACCCCAATTTTCCTCCATAGGATGTCGTGATGGAACCCAGTATCTACGACTAGGTAAGCCTAACAATTAGTAATAACTTGGCAGAAACAATTTTCAAAATGCTAGAAACAAAGTTGAATAACTAATAAAACCTTCTGATACAAAAACATAATCTCAACAGAACGCTCCCCAAAACATAATCTCAATATATAAGGTGAAAGGTTAAGAGGTGAATATAAAATATATTTGTACTTTTGTTTCTCTTGTGTGCAAAACAAAAATATTTTTGGGAGTATCATTAGCAAACCGAGGAAGGGTGGGTCATAAGGTCCACACCCAAAACTACACGTGCCGGTGTAGGAGTGAATTGTGATTATTACCCTTTTTGGGATGATATTAAAATATTTATGTGATTTTTATTATTCCCCTTAATTGGGATGACATTGTTGATAGCCCTAGATTTAATGTAGACTCACACAACATATGTGGGGAGACGACCTAGCCGGTCGGGTGGTGATCGGATGCCATGTTGCACACATGGTGGTACTATTCTTGTTAACACCCCTTTTTTGCACATGTCAAACCACATTGTTCGTGGGGAGATGGCCTAGCCGATCGGACGTGATCGGACTTCGTACTAAAAATATGGTGTTATATCGGTGCTAATGATCTCCCAACCAAAAATATTTTTTTTTTCGTATTTTGAAAATTGTTATGTTTTAACTGGGCATTTGGATATTGTTTATTGTGACTTGTTGTTTCTATGGTTTTCCCTTTTCTTATATTTGCATTCTATTTTGAAATAGGACATTTAGCTTTACATACTAGTACTATTCCATATGTACTAACGTCCCTTTTGCCGGAGGCGCTGCATCTTCAATGGATAAAGGTGGTTCGTCAGCAGGCGGTTTTGATCCTCGTTAGCAGTTACTCTCTATTCAGCAGATTTTGGTGAGCCCTACTCTGTTACGGGCTTCATGTCATTTGACGTTATACTTTCTGTTTTGAGGTATAGCCAGGGACTTGTCACCGGCACTTCCATACTACTTTTCTGTTGTACTTAGAGTCTCCGTAGATAGGTTGTGGGTTGTGTATGATGTTGGGAATTAAACTGGTAAGTGTTGGTATTTGGGCAAACATGTTTCCATCATATCTATAAACTTGTAATATTTTGGAAATCATAAATGGATATACATTAGTAATGGAAAAAGAATGTGGAATACTTGACTCTTCTCATGTCTATCACTTGTACCGATTCTTATAGTGTTAATGGCAAGGTTGGGTAGAAGGCATCTAGAAGGCTTTCTTAACCGGGATATCTTGGTTGAGCGCCGGTCGCGCTGCCCAAGGTTTGGGTGTGACAGGAACTGAGTCATAAGCTCTATAAAGTATAACTAGAGTAACTACTACATCACTGTCCGAAAGTAATTACAACAGTAAATGAGAATAAGGGAAGGTGACTCCGAGGCATGCGGATGCCGAGCAAGCATACCTTGACGTCTACGATAAAAGCAGCAAGCAGGTAATCTCTAGAGACTGGCACGAGCAGACATAGTTGAATCTGTACAAAAATGTGCAGAAGCATAATATGAGTACACCACAATGGTACCCAATAAGTATCAAGCCTAACCTCAGTAGAGTAGTGACGAGGTCAGGTCAAGACACCCACTAGGATATAAATAAACAGTATGAAAATGTAATAAGGACATGAAATGGAAAGTTAAGAAACAACTGATATGAAACCTAGATAATAGCATGAGCTAGTACCGGAAATCAACAATGGAAATAGCATAAAAGAAGCAGCTAAAATGATCATGAACGGACAACAACTGTGAGAACAATAAAGAATGAAACAACAAGAAATATTTCCATCAAAAACACTTTGCAGCATGAAATAAACAGCAAGAATCACAACTACGTACCGCCTCGTGTATAATAAAATCAAAACCGAGGTACCGCCTCTTATAATCAAGAATCACAATCGAGGTACCGTCTCGTATTCACATTTCTCAATTTCAATCACAATTTTTCTTTATACCTCCGCATGGGCCTTACATTTGAAATAGGTTTTAAAAACAGTTTTTCCGCAACAGCTACACTCACTTTAGACCACCTTATGATGCTGCGTGACTTCACATAGTTCCCCTACAAGCAGCACACACATAAGTCCCACCTTATACCATCGCATGAACATTAACCCCAAACCTTATACCATCGTATGCGCGTCAATATCATATTATAATAACAATTCGCACCACAAGTACCCATATATCACAACTTTCCAGCAAAACAACAATACCAATGTTCCACAAGAATATTAACAACAATAAAGAATGTAAAATGCTCAATAAGATAAATGTCTCAACAATAACCAACTTCTCCCTAACGTGTTAACGACTTTCACAATTTTAACACTAAATAACTTAACAATGAGAGAAATAATGTATAATCACAATATTAGATAAGACTAACTCACAATAAAATAGATAAAATTTAACAATGAGTTTCAAATAATGAAAATTAACAAGGAAAGGGAAAACATGGACAATTACTTCAAGTATTGATAATCAATAAGGGAAGAGATAATACAAACAATAACTTTAAATAATGATAATTAACAATGAAGAGATAGCATGTAACAATAAAAGAGTCAACAAGTTCAACTGAGCATGAGAGCAATTTATCAAGTAGGATGTAGAACAAGTGCTATACAATTCAATTAAGGCATGTAAGGATAGACTAATACAAATAAGGATAGATTAACTATGAGAATTTAGAACATGATATGGCATTTTAATTAAAGCATGGAAATAGTCTAAGTAGCCTAAACCGGTCAAATACCACGTACAACCCGTGTACCTACTTGCCACCTTGCGTACATAGATTTCACTTAGCATGATTGAGTCAAACAATACCAATCCTAAGGAGTATTTCCCCCAAAAATATTTAGGCAATACACTTACCTCAACTAGGCCAATTCAACACTCAAAAATAGCTTTTCCCTTAAAATCTGCCTCCACACGGCTCAAATCTAACCAAAATTGACTCAATATCATCTAATAATTATAGGGAATTCAATTGCAACAGATAATGTTAAGATTTTTACACTTTTCCTAAAAAGTCAATAAAAGTTAACTCGGGGCCGACCCAGTCAAAACCCGGGTCCAATGGTAGATTTCGTCTACACATGACCCCATAAGTTCATATATATGATTAGTTTCAAATTCCGAGTCCAAAGCGACTCTGAAAACTCAATTTCTTATTTTTCAAAAATTTGACAAAGTTTCACAAATTTTCACTTTGATTCACATAATTTTGATGTTAAAATCTAAGGTATGTTAATGAAATATGACTAGAAATAGATTAGAATCACTTACCCAAGGTTTGTAGGTGAGAATCCCCTCTTCAAATTGTCTCCTACCGAGCCTAGGGTTCAAAAATGAGAGAATAAGAGATAAAATCCCGACTTTCAAGACTTATGTTCAGCTGCAGTTATCGCAATTGCGATATGGGTTCACAATTGTGAACCCTCGAATTTGCGATTAAAACCTCGCAATTGCGGCACTGAAGGCTTGGGGAGCTTCTTTGCAAATGTGAAGATGGGTTCATAATTGCGAACTTTGCTGCCCTCGCAATTGTGACATAAATTATCACAAATGTGAACCTAGCCAGCCCAGACTTGCTTCGCAAATGTCACCAAGGCATCGCATTGCGATACCTGAAGTTCCCTACTATGGTCATAAATATGACTCTAGTGTTCGCAATAGCGACACCAGAGGGCACCAGAAACCAGATTTCCATTTTCAGTCCAAAAACCTTCCGAAACATGTCTGAAAATTCATCCGAGCCATCGGGGCTCCAAACCAAACATCCACACAAGTCTAAAAATATCATAAAAACTCGCTCATGCGATCAAAATACAAAAATAACATCTAAAACTATGAATTAAACTCTAAAACGCATGAATTTCAAATAAATTTTAAAGAACTTCTAGAATTACAACTAAACGTCTGAATCCTATCAAATCAACTCCAAATGATACCAAATTTTGTAGAAAAGTTCTAAATATCACAACGGACCTATTCCAAGTCTTAAAATCAAATTCCAAGCTTGATAGCTAAAAGTCAGCCTATGATCAACACAAATCAACCTATGGACTTTCAAAATCAATTCCGGGCATACGCCCAAGTCCGAAATCACGATACAAAGCTATCGAAGCCATAAAAATATATTTTTGGGGTTGTCTTCACAAAAGTTAAAGTTTGATCAATATTTTCAAATTTAAACTTCTAAGTCGAGAATCAAGGGTCCAAATTAACCTGAAAGCTACCCGGAACGAAACTGACCAACCCCGCAAGTCATAAAATTATAAACACACATGTGTAAAGCATGAAAAAGGGAAAACGGGACTCATTTACACAAAACGACCGATCGGGTCGTTACAAGAATCCTTCTAGATTTTGCAGCATTCAGTAATTTCAAATTATTTCAAATGGACGTCAAAAGTTATTCTTAAATGGTTTCATAAATGTGGGAGTTTTTGTTAGAAAACCTCTTGGATTTGAAAATAGCCAATTTCAAAATCATGTTTTTAAATTAACTAAAGCTATATATGGCCTTAAACAAGCACGTAGAGAACTGTATGATAGACTAAGCTCTCTTTTTTGATTGAGAATATCATTTCCAAAAGAAAAATCGATAATACTCTCTAGATCAAGAAGTCTCAAACTGACAGTTTTATAGTTCAAATTTATAATGATGATATTATTTTTGGAAATTCTAACTACTCTTTGTGCAAGGAATTTGAGTTACTTATGAAAAGTGAATTCAAAATGAGTATGATGAGAGAATTAAATTTCTTCTTGGGATTATAAATCAGACTAATGAAGGATGGAATCTTCATTCATTAGTCCAAATATACCAAGGAGCTCATCAAGAATTTTGAGTTAGAAAATTCCAAGGCAATGGGAACACGTATGAGCCCATCTGTAACTGGATGCTGATAACGAAGGAAAATCAGTCGATTAAAAATTGTACAGAGGAATGATATGATCCCTTCTGTATCTCATTATGAGTCGACCAGATTTTAAGTTCAGTATATGCAAATGTACAAGAAATCAGTTAGATCCAAAAGAATCACACTTGACTGCTATAAAAAAAGGATTATTAGATATCTCATTGATACTATGGAATTTGGTCTTTGGTATCCTAAAACTAATGATTTTAGTCTTACAGGATAATCAGATGCAGATTTTTAGGAGACAAATCAGACAGGAAGAGCACTACTGGTCGATGTCAATTCTTTGGTAAAGTCACTCATTTCTTGGCATAGTAAAAAATTAAATTTAAGTAGCCCTCGCAACTACAAAAGCAGAATACATATCCATGGAAAAATGTTGCACTCAACTTTTGTGGATGATACATCAACTAGAAGATCATGAGTTCTCTTTCAAATCATTCCCTATATTTTTCGAGAAGACTGGTGCAGTCAGTTCGGCTAAAAATCAAGTTCATCACTCGAGCTAAATATATTGATGTTAGTCATCATTTTATCATATATAATGTTCAAAATGGTAGTATCTCTCTTAAATTTATTAATACCGATTATCAATTTGTCACGACCTAAAATCCAACTAGCCGTGATGGCACCTAACCCAACCCGCTAGGTAAGTCAGTTAACAATAAACCAATTCAAGTAAGATTCATTGAGAGAAGAAATGGTAATACAACTGAACTATTATACAAAGAATTCTCAAGCACTGGTAGTACAAGTGATGAGCTTCTTAGATTTAGAATTTACAAAGCTGGTATGAAATAAAATACATCATTTGTTTGAAATATACATGAACAGATTAAAATTCTAAAGCTATCAAGATCTAGAGGCAGCTATGACTGGAATGCAGGTACATCTTCAAATCCAGCTCCCGTCATACACAGCAACATCAGCATCCAACGTCTGCACGCAAGGTGCAGAAGTGTAGTATGAGTAAAACCGACCACATGTACTCAATAAGTAACAGGCATAACCTTAGGTTGAAAGTAGTGACGAGCTGGGACAAAAGTCAGAGTCCAACACCAATAGCCAATAACATCCATAACAATATAATAAAAGTGGTACAAGAAATAACTCGGAGATATAATGCTCAGCTCGTTCACAATTCCGAAAAATAGGCATGCTTTTCAAGTATAACACTGAAAATCCAAATCTTTTACTGAAATCATCAAAATATGAGTAAATCTGAAAAATTGTGATTTTTCCCAAAAACTTTCAACAACAGGTAAGATGTTTCTTTATCAAATGGCATGAGGAAAGTACATCTTTATGCATTCATGTCAATGTGTACGTGAAGTCATGAATGATGCAAGACCGTACAACATGAGAAAAATGCATCTCTATGCTTGTGAACAACTAATTTTTGATCACACCCAATTTTATACTATTTTAGTGTAAATATTTCTTTTAGGTCTAATCTTAATATTTGAAACTTTTAGCTTACTTTTAATAGGCTTCGTTTGAAACAAATATTTTTGTCAAAAAAACAAATACAAAAAATATTCACATGCTTATAGTACAAATTTTATTTCTATTTGTAAAAAATATTTTTAATTAGAATTTGAATAAGCTATGATATTTTTTTAGTGTCATTAAATTATATGTAAATATTTTATTTTCTTATATATATATATATATATATATATATATATATATATATATATATATATATATATTTAAATTTGTTTTTTGTTAGTGTAGAGTTAGTTGATTAATATTTTTGTCTTAGTGTTTTAATTGAATTTAACTTCTAAAAACGAAAAAGAAGAGGATTTCAATCTCCCCATGATCCCCACTCCCTCACGTCTCTCACAATCACTGGCACACATACGATCACACATATTTGTTTTCAACCACCTGCACATCTTTAACCTCACTACTAGACATATGCATAAATGGAGGAAAAGCTTTAATCCGGGCGGGGGAGGGGGGGGGGGGGTTGATCTTTTTACACTGAAATATACACTCATCTTCCCTGCACCAAAAATGCAACTGAACAACAGCCGCTAATCACTGCCAAAAATAGCTGAAAACCTCCCATGAAGCCCACCATAACAACCCCTTGAAACCTCCATCAAAACCCAGCGAAAATCAGTCCAAGAAGCAGCAAAAACGCAGCGGTTCAACCACCAAAACACAGCACCTTTCTCTGCTGGAAAACAGCCCGAAACTCCATGAAAACTAGTCAATAAAGTTACCAAAAACACCCCAAAACCTGCCACCAAAACCCAGCTGGAAAACAGTCCATAACTACCCAAAAACGGCCTGAAAAACAAGCTGAAACTCCATGAATACTAGCCTTTGACCACCTTGAAACACCCTCAAAACAGTCACCAAACACAACCTGAAACTCCAGCAAAAACAATCTAAAAGGCCCACCAAAACACCATGTGAAGCTTCATTGGTAGTCACCTCTCACACACAAAAAACCAGCAGTCTCGCGAGGTACAGTCGAGTTTTCGTCCGGGCTCGAATTTTAGAAGTTTGGTCGCTAGATTTTCTGCTCATTTACCGATTTGCTCTTGGTTTGGTTTTAATTGCTTGGCTCAGAGATTTGTGTACTAATCAAGTTCTGAATAAAATTTCTGCTCAATGGTTCATTAATTATCCTCTCTTTATTAATTATTTCATTGTATGTGATTTCTTATGGAGGTTCATGTGATGATTTTTGTGTTATTTTATTTATACCCATTATTATGTTGTAGTTTCCTTTTACATGTTTCAAGTTATTTGCCAACAGATTATTTGAATAGGATTTCATCTTAATTAGATTTGTTATTTAGATTTAAGAATGAAGATTCTATCATATTAATGGGTCACGACATTTAATAGGAAAGAAAGAATTAGACATGGACCGGATTGAGTATAAATCTGACAGACCCAATAATTTTAGTCACTATATTAATAATTAGCCCATTCTTCCATAGTAGATAAATGTCTCTTAATTTCAAAGATAGAGTAGTAAGTCATAAACCAAAGTATGCGTGTGCGCAACTTTGGGCGAAACAATATTAATAATAAAGTATCAATTCACTCAGTCCTCCCAGTCACCCAGTCCTCCCAATCATTCGGCACTCACTCTTGACACTCGCACTCGGCACTCGCACTTAGTAGTTACCTGCGCTCCACGGTGAGCCGAGTGAGCTTACATTAGTCACAATAAAGCTTGCTGCGACGGGCATCCTGATGCCATAAATATCACTCACAAACAGGCCCTTGGTCTCAATCAGTCATCAATCTCTTCAGTTTCTAGGGCTCACAATATCATGAAAATCAGCCCAAAATGATGATATGATGTATTCATAAATAGCAATAGAGACTGAGATATGATATGCAAATGAATGAGTATGACTGAGTATGTAACTGCAATTTAAGCAAATAACTCAACAACATAAATGACCTCAGTGGGTCACAACAGGATAAGCATACAGCCTAGACATGGTTTCTAACATGGATCACAGCTCAATTATCCTAGCATGTAGAAATTTCATGAATAGAACACGGTGCACGCCCACACGCCCGTCAACTAGCATGTGTATCACCAAATGCATATCACATATACTCAGAGGTTCATACCCCTCAGCACCAAGTTTACAAGTGTTACTTTCCTCGAACAAAACAAATTCAATACTAAACAAGCCAAACCATGCTCCAAAAATACCATCCCGCACGTACCGAACTCCGAACGGCTCGAAACTAGCCAAAAGCAACTCAAATACATCAAATAATGCCTAAGGAAATAATTCCAAATGATAAAGGTCGAATCTTTAATCAAAAACCCAAACTCAACCAAAAAGTCAAACATTGGCCCGCACCTCGGAACCCGACAACACAAACAAAATCCAACAACACATTCGATTATGAGTCAAACCATACTAGTTTCACTCAAATCTGACTCTGAATCGATGTTCAGAACTCAAAAATTCATTATATGAAACTTTAGACAAAAAACCCTAATTTCCCTCTTGAAATCCTCAATCAAATGCCAAAAACGAAGATAGATTCATGAAATAAAATCAAAAATGAGTAGAAAACACTTACCCCAATCCATGTGATGAAAATCGCCTAAATCCAAGCCCCAAATATCACAATATAGTAAAAGAACCAAAACCTCAAAATATATAGAATCTGCCCAGCATTGTTCGCATTTGCGAACCAATTTCCGCTTCTACGGACTCGCGTGTGCGACGCAGCATTCGCTTCTGTGAACAGGACCAAACTCAGGAGCCAGCACTTATGCGATAATTTTTCTGCTTCCACGGTCGTGCTTCTGCGCAAAATTTCCCGCATTTGCCAACAGTCCATTTCCACTCTTGCGATAAAATGTCTGCATCTTCGCCCTCGCAAATGCGAAGAAAACTCAGCATTTGTGGCCTCCTGCCTAACAGTGCTCTTCGCATTTGAGCCCATGGTCTAGCTTCTGCGACCATCGCACCTGCACAATACCAGTCGCTGGTGCGGAACATTAGAACCAGCAGCCCTAGAAGATTCAACTTAGTCTAAAAATTATCCAAACCTCGTCTGAAACTTACCCGAGCCACTCGGGACACCGTCCGAATATACCAACAAGTCCTATAACATAATACAGACTTACTCGAGGCCTCAAATCATACATAACAACATTGAAATGATGAATCGTACCACAATTCAAACTTAAATGAACTTTGAACTTTCAACTTCCAAAACTCGCGCCGAAACATATCAAATCAAACCGAAATGAACCCAAATTTTGCATAGAAGTCTCAAATGACATAACCAAGCTATTCCAATTCCCGAAACCACAATCATAATCCGATATCTTCAAAGGCAACTCTTGGTCAAACTTATGAACTTTCTAAACATTTAAATTTCCAACTTTCGCCAATTAGCGCCGAAATCTTCTAAAAATATCCAAATGCAAATTCGGGAATATGCGCGAGTCCAAAATCACCATCCGAACCTAATGGAACAATCAAAACTCCAATCCAAGGTCAAATACAAAAAAGTCAAACTTGGTCAACTCTTTCAACTTAAAGCTTCAATCATGAAATTCATTCTTCCAAATCGATTATGAATAACCTGAAAACCAAAACTGACGATTCACACAAGTCATAATACATTATACGGAGCTACTCTTGCCCTCAAACTACCAAGAGAAAGGCAAATTGCTCAAAACGACCGGTCGGGTCGTTATATTCTCCCTCACTTAAACATATATTCGTCGTCGAACGTGCCCAGAGTCATTCCAAATCCATTAATATTCCATGTAAACTTACCATGCACATACCCGAGGGCGATCCCATGTCACCCTAATCCATATAAGCCTAACGATACAACCTAACTGAAGATCCTTAATTCAACCTTAGCTCCTAGATGTAACGACCCGGCCGGTCGTTTCGAGAGTTATAACCCTGTTTTCCCCATTCCTACTTCTTTTTGTGTCATTCAGCTATATTATGTTATATCGGATTAGTTGGTTCGAGTCTGGAAGGCACTCGGGGTGAAATGAGACACTTAGTCTCATAATTGAAATTTTAAGTTAGAAAAATAGACCGAATATGGACCTATATGTAAACGACCTCGAATTTGAATTTTTATGATTCCAATATCTCCATATGGTTATTTTGGGCTTAGGAGCGTGTCCAGAATATTATTTGGAAGTCCGTAGAGGAATTAGACTTGAAATGCCGAAAGTTTTATTTTGAGAAGTTTGACCGGGGAGTTGAATTTTTGATATCTGGGTCGGAATCCGATTCTAAAAATTAGAATACCTCTCTTATGTCATTTAGGACTTGTGTGCAAAATTTGAGGTCAATCGGACGTGATTTGATAGGTTCCGGAGTTGTTTGTAGAAATTAGAAATTTCAAAGTTCATTAGGCTTGAATTGGGGTGTAATTCATGGTTTTAGCGTTGTTTATGGTGATTTGAGGACTTGACTAAGTTTGTATGACATTTTAGGACTTGTTGGTATATTTGGTTGAGGTACCAAGGGCTTAGGGTGAGTTTCGGATGGTTAACGGACCAAAAATTAAACTAGAACAGCTGCTGCAATTTCCTTCTGTTGGAAATTGCTTATGCCCAGCGATCGAACCCAGCGATCGAGCCCAGCAATCTCCTAGCGATTGAGCCTGGAATCGAGGGCCACAATCGAAGACATGATCGAGCCCAGAATTGAGGTCCACGATCGAAGATATGCTCGAGCCCAGAATCGAGGGCCACGATCAAAGATATGATCGAGCCCAGGGTCGAGGGTCACGGTCGAAGGCCAGGATCGGAGGCATGATCGAAGGCCTAGGACCAAGAATCACGATCGAAGGCCCAGGATCGAGGGCCAGGATCGAGGCCCAGGATCGAGGGCCAAGATCGAGGGCCAGGATCGAGGACCGAGGATGTCTGGGCAGAATTATAAAAAAAATAGGGACTTCGTCCCATTCTCCAATTTTGGCAAATTGGAGCTTGAGCAGAGCCGGTTTTTGGTATATTTTCAAGGAAAACTTGAGGTAAGTCCCTTGTTATCATTTCTACTCCAAAATATTGAATTGTCATCGAATAATCCGGCTAGATTACATGATTTTGAAGTGTAAATTGGAGATTAGAACTTAGAAATTTGGAAATTTGATTTGTAGATTTGAGGGTCAAGTTGAGGTCGGATTTTGGTAAAATCGGTATGGGTAAACTCGTGGTTGAATGGGCTTTCGGATTTTTTAACTTTTATCGGATTCCGAGACGTGGGCCCCACGGGCAAATTTTTGAGTCAATTTCGGGTTTTGGTCTAATTTTGAAGCTTTTCTTGTGGAATTCATTCCATTAGCGTATATTGATGGTATCATACTGATTGTGAATAGATTTGGAGCATTTGGAGGCCGAGTCCAGAGGCAACAGCATTTGCGGGGTAGAGATTTGACCGGTTTGAGGTAAGTAACGATTGTAAATCTAGTCCTGAGGGTATGAAACCCCGAATTTCGTATCATTCTATTATTTTGAGGTGACGCACATGCTAGGTGACAGGCATGTGGGCGTGCACTGTTGGGGATTTGTGACTTGGTCCGTCCCGTAGCAACTATAAAGTTGCATACTTTGTTGAAACCATTGATACTTATATGATTTAGAAAGATTTTTATGTAAATTAGGCTGAATGCCATGTTTGGGCCTTGCGCCAATGCTGTTTGGACCCTCAGGGGCTGTTTCTTACCATCCTCTCATTGTTTTCGATTGAAAATCTATACTCAGTCATGTTTATACTAGTTTACCGCATAACTCAGTTTTATGACTCTATTTTGATGTATATAAATGTTTTGGGCCGAATGCCCTGTTTTACTGAAATGACCGAGAGGCTTGAGTTACTTATGACTAAGTGAGGCCGAGGGCCTGATTTGTGAGGATGAGTGTGGATCGGGGCTGCCCGCCTGCAGCATACTTATAACTGAGTGAGGCCGAGGACCTGATTGGTGAGGATGAGTGTGGATCGGGGTTGCCCGCCTGCAGCATACTTTATTATTATCGCACGTGAGTTGTCCGTGCAGATTATAGTGCTTGGGCTAAAGGAGCCCCTCCGGAGTCTGTACATACCCCCAGTGAGCGCAGGTACCTACTGAGTGCGAGTGCCGAGTGCTGAGTGACTGGGAGGCATGAGTAATTGTGAGGTATGCCCGAGTGGCAAGAGTGATTGTGAGGTTTGCCCGAGTGGCTCTTTATGATTTCATCATTTTGCTCACCTTTGCATTGAGCCTTTGTTTGAAAAACTGTTGGAAAGATGTCTTTAAATGATTTTGTTTTTACTGGAACTGGGTTTAAACGAGATGTTTGATTCAAATCCTAATTTTTAAAAGCATGTGGTGTTTTACTGAGATTTCCTAATATGAGCGTTATATGCTTTATTGCTCGTCACTACTGCTCAGTCTTTATTTATTGTCGTTACTTACTGAGTTGGCGTACTCACGTTACTCCCTGCACCTTGTGTGCAGAATCAGGTGTGGCTGGACACGGTAGTGGGTATTGAGTGTTCTGGTTGCAGATTTTTCTTGGAGATAGCAAGGTAGCTGTTTGGTGATCGCAGCCTCTGCTCTTCTCCCTCTTGTATTCCTCTAGTTGTATTTAGCTATTTTCCAGGCTGAGTTAGTCTTGACATTGTTAGACAGATCGTAGTAAATGCTCATGACTAGTGACACCCCGATATCGGGCTTTTCTTTCCCACACTTATGTTTTTCTTTGATTTGAACTCTTTAAATGGAGGTTTTATGTTAAATAACCTTGAAATTATCTTTGAAATGAAAATATCATTTTTTTTGGAAATAAGTCAGCTTGCCTAGTTCCACGATAGGCGCCATCACGACAGGTTAGGTTTTTGGGTCGTGATAGATTGGTATCAGAGCCTAGGTTACATAGGTCTCACGAGTCATGAGCGGGTTTAGTAGAGTCTTGCGGATCGGTACGGAGACGTCTGTACTTATCTTCAAGAGGCTGCAAAACCTTTAGGAAACTCCATATTCTTGAATTCTTGTCGTGCGAATCTGTTGATTCTAGTAACTAAACATCTATTATTTCATTCTCTCACAGATGGTAAGGACTCGTGCCACTGGTCAGGAGGGCCAGCTACCAGTACCACCAGCCAGGGCCGCGAGAGGCCGAGGCCGCGGTAGAGGCCGTGGTAGGGGCAGAGGTGCAACCAGTACAGCAGTTGGTGCAGTACCTATAGATCCACCGGTTGTCCCAGATCAGGACCAAGTTCCAGATGTTGATGCACCGGCTCAGGCACCACATGTGCCTATTGTGATTCCAGGCCTTCAGGAGGCCTTAGCTCAGATTCTGACAGCGTGTACTGGCCTTGCTCAGACGGTCTCTATTTCGACGGCCGCAACCACTTCTCAGGCCAGGGGAGGCACTCAGACTCCCATCGCTCGCACACCCGAGAAGGTTATTTAGGGACTTCAGACACCAGAGGCACCACCAGCCCATCCGTTTGCTGTTGCTCAGGATTATGTGTTTCCTGCTATGCCTGAGGATGATCAGCGTAGGTTGGAGAGATTTAGGAGACTTCAGCCACCACCTTTTAGTGGTACAGAGAGAGAGGACGCTCAGAGGATACTCCGTACTACTGGTATTTTGGAGACTTGTGGGGTCTCGTTCACTACCTTTTAGTTTTCTGGGGCTGCACTCAGATGGTGGGAGATTTACGAGAGGCGTAGGCCTGTTGGCGTAACACCCCTTACTTGGCAGCAGTTCTCCATGGTCTTTTTGGAGAAGTTCGTGCCTCGATCCCGCAGAGAGGAGCTGTGTAGACAGTTTGAGCGGCTATGCTAGAGTGATATGTCTGTGACACAGTATGAGATGCGGTTCTCCGAGTTGGCCCATCATGCTATTCGGTTGGTTCCCATGGACAGAGAGAGGATCATGAGGTTTATTGATGGCCTCACTTATTAGCTACAGTTGCTCATGACCAGGGAGTGAGTTTCGGGTGCTACCTTTGATGAGGTTGTCGACATTGCTCGGCAGATTGAGATGGTTCGCGATCAGGAGAGGGTTGAGCGGGAGGCTAAGAGGCCTCATGGTCAGGGTGAATTCAGCAGTGCTCCTTTTGGGGGTCAATTCCAGCACGGTGGAGGTCGTCATTTCAGACAGGCTCAGTCAGCTCAGCCATTTCATCGGGGTGTATTATCTAGCCATGGTTCTCACAGTTCTCATCAGGGCCACTCATCACTTAGTGCCCTTCCAGTTCAGAGTTCGTCCCGTGCTCCACCTGTTCAGGGCTCTTCCATGCCAGGTTCTTCTACCAGTCATCCCGGTGCTACGGGTTCCCTTCAGTTTCTGCCGCCAGCACCAGGGAGTTGTTTTGAGTGTGGGGAGCTTGGGCATATGTGGAGGCAGTGTCCTCTTCATCATGGAGGTCTATCTCAGCAAAGGAGTCAGCCTTCGACTACGGCACTAGCTACCTCACTACCCACCCAGTCAGCTCGGGGTGGAGGTCAGTCAGCTAGGGGTTGCCCTAGAGGGGGAGGTAGATCAGGGGGTGGTCAGGCCCGTTTCTATGCTCTCCCTGCCAGACCAGATGCTATTGCTTCAGATGTTGTGATTACAGGTATTGTCTCAGTTTGCCACAGAGATGCTTCAGTTTTATTTGACCCTGGTTCCACATATTCATATGTTTCCTCATATTTCGCCCATTTTCTAGATATGCCCCATGAGTCCTTAGTTTTATCTGTACTTGTATCTACTCATGTGGGCGATACTATTATTGTGTACCGCATATATCGGTCATGTGTGGTGACTATTGGGGGTCTGGAGAGCCGAGTAGATCTATTGTTACTCAGTATGGTTGACTTTGATGTGATATTGGGCATGGATTGGTTATCTCCATGTCATGTTGCTCTAGATTATCATGCTAAGACGGTGACGTTAGCTATGCCGGGAATTTCGAGGGTTGAGTGGAGTGGTTCTATAGATTATGTACCAAGTAGGGTGATTTCATATTTGAAGGCTCAGCGCATGGTTGAGAAGGGTTGCCTATCTTATTTGGCTTTTGTGAGGGATGTTAGTATAGAGACTCCTGTCATTTATTCTGTTCTGGTGGTACGTGATTTTTCGGATGTGTTTCCTGCAGACCTACCGGGCATGCCGCCTGATAGGGATATTGACTTTGGTATTGATTTGGTGCCGGGCACTCAGCCCATTTCTATTCCACCGTATCGTATGGCACCGGCGGAGTTGAAGGAAATGAAAGAACAACTTCAGGAACTCCTTGATAAGGGGTTTATTCGGCCTAGTGTGTCACCTTGGGGTGCAACGGTTCTATTTGTGAAAAAGAAGGATGGTTCCATGAGAATGTGTATTAATTACAGGCAGTTGAACAAGGTCACAGTCAAGAACAAGTATCCTTTGCCTCGTATTGATGATTTATTCGACCAGCTTCAGGGAGCGAGGGTGTTCTCCAAGATTGATTTGAGGTCCGGTTATCACTAGCTGAAGATTCGGGATTCAGATATTCTCAAGACAACTTTCATAACCCGATATGGCCATTATGAGTTTATGCTGATGTCTTTTGGGCTGACCAATGCCCCAGCAGCGTTCATGCATCTGATGAATAGTGTATTCCAGCCCTATTTGGACTCATTCGTCGTTGTATTCATTGACGACATCCTGGTGTACTCTCGTAGCCAGGAAGAGCACTCTCAACATTTGAGGGCTGTACTGCAGAGATTGAAGGAGGAGAAGCTTTATGCAAAGTTCTCTAAATGTGAGTTTTTGCTCAGTTCAGTAGCATTCTTGGGGCACGTGGTGTCCAGTGAGGGTATTCAGGTAGATCCGAAAAAGAGAGAGGCGGTGCAGAGTTGGCCCAGACCGTCCTCAGCCACGGATATTAGGAGCTTTCTTGGTTTGGCGGGTTACTACCGTCGCTTTGTGGAGGGATTTTCATCTATTGCATTACCCTTGACCAAATTGACCTAAAAGGGTGCTCCATTCAGGTGGTCGAATGAATGTGAGGAGAGCTTTCAGAAGCTCAAGACTGCTTTGACCACAGCTCCAGTGTTAGTGTTGCCATCAGCTTCAGGTTCTTACACTGTGTATTGTGATGCCTCAAGGATAGGCATTGGTTTTGTTTTGATGCAGGAGGGTAGGGTGATTGCCTATGCCTCGCGCCAGTTGAAGACCCATGAGAAGAACTATCCTATCCATGATCTTGAGTTAGCAGCCATTGTTCACGCCTTGAAGATTTGGCGTCATTATTTGTATGGGGTTCATTATGAGATCTATACTGATCACCGAAGTCTGCAGTATCTGTTAAAGCAGAAGAATCTTAATTTGCGTCAGCAGAGATGGTTGGAGCTTCTTAAGGACTATGATATCACTATCTTGTACCATCCAGGGAAGGCCAATGTGGTGGCCAATGCTTTGAGTCGCCGGGCACAGAGTTTGCGGAGTTTAGCCTATCTTCCAGCAGTAGAGAGACCTTTGGCATTAGATGTTCAGACCTTGGCAGGCCATCTTATCAGATTGGATATTTCATAGCCTAGTCGGGTATTGGCTTGTGTGGTCTCCAGGTCTTCTCTTTATGACCGTATCAGGAAGCGTCAGTATGATGACCCTCCCTTGCTCATTCTTCAGGATAGGGTTTGGAGAGGTGATGCTAGGGATGTGACTATTGGTGATGACAGGGTGCTGAGAATGCAGGGCCGGATATGTGTGCCTAATGTAGATGGGCTTCGAGAGCTGATTCTTGAAGAGGCCCATAGCTCGCGGTACTCCATCCATCCGGGTGCCGCGAAGATGTACCAGGATTTGAGGCAGCACTATTGGTGGAGGCGGATGAAGAAGGATATAGTTGGGTTTGTGGCTCGGTGTCTAAACTGACAGCAGGTTAAGTATGAGCATCAGAGACCAAGTGGCTTGCTTCAGAGGTTAGAGATCCTAGAGTGGAAGTGGGAGCGGATCACTATGGACTTTGTAGTTGGACTCCCACGGACTTTGAGGAAGTTCGACGCTATTTGGGTTATTGTGGATCGGCTGACCCAGTCCGCGCACTTCATTCCAATTGGAACTACTTACTTTTCAAAGCGGTTGGCTGAAATTTACATCCGAGAGATTGTTCGCCTGCATGGTGTCCCAGTTTCCATCATTTCAGATAGGGGTACTCAGTTCACATCGCAGTTTTGGAGGGCCGTGCAGCGAGAGTTGGGTACTCAGGTTGATTTAAGCATAGCTTTTCACCCTCAGATGGACGGGCAGTCAGAGCACACTATTCAGATATTGGAGGACATGTTGCGTGCTTGTGTCATTGATTTTGGGGGTTCATGGGACCAGTTTCTACCACTCGCGGAGTTTGCATATAACAACAGTTATCAGTTGAGCATTCAGATGGCTCCGTACGAGGCTTTGTATGGGAGGAGGTGTAGATCTCCGGTTGGATGGTTTGAGCCGGGTGAGGCTAGGCTCCTAGGTACAGACTTGGTCCAGGACGCATTAGATAAGGTGAAATTGATTCAGGAGCGGCTTCGCACGGCGCAGTCTAGGCAGAAGAGCTACACGGATAGGAAGGTCCATGATGTGTCTTTTATGGTTGGGGAGAAGGTTTTGCTGAAGGTATCACCCATGAAGGGTGTTATGAGGTTTGGGAAGAGGGGCAAGTTGAGCCCCCGGTTCATTGGGCCTTTTGAGGTGCTTCAGAGGATAAGAGAGGTGGCTTATAAGCTTGCCTTGCCACCTAGATTGTCGAGTGTGCATCCAGTGTTTCATGTTTCCATGCTCCGGAAGTATATTGGAGATCCGTCCCATGTTTTGGATTTCAGCACGGTTCAGTTAGAGGGTGACATGACTTATGATGCAGAGCCGGTGGCTATTTTGGATCGGTAGGTTCGAAGGTTGAGGTCAAAGGATATAGCTTCAGTGAAGGTGCAATGGAGAGGTCAGCCTGTGGAGGAGGCCACTTGGGAGACCGAGCGGGAGATGCGGAGCAGATAACCATGCCTATTCGAGACTCCAGGTATGTTTCTAGACCCGTTCGAGGACGAACGAATATTTAAGAGGGGGAGAATGTAACGACCCGGCAGGTCATTTCGAGAGTTATAACCCTATTTTCCCCATTCCTACTTCTTTTTGTGTCATTCGGCTATATTATGTTATATCGGGTTAGTTGGTTCTAGTCTGGAAGGAACTCGGGGTGAAATGAGACACTTAGTCTCATAATTGAAATTTTAAGTTAGAAAAATGGACCGAATATGGACCTATATGTAAACGACCTCGGATTTGAATTTTTATGATTCCAATAGCTCCGTATGGTGATTTTGGGCTTAGGAGCATGTCCGGAATATTATTTGGAAGTCCGTAGAGGAATTAGGCTTGAAATGCCGAAAGTTTTAGTTTGAGAAGTTTGACCAGGGGGTTAACTTTTTGATATCGGGGTCGGAATCCGATTCTGAAAATTGGAATACCTCTGTTATGTCATTTAGGACTTGTGTGCAAAATTTAAGGTCAATCGGACGTGATTTGATAGGTTCCGGAGTTGTTTGTAGAAATTAGAAATTTCAAAGTCCATTAGGCTTAAATTGGTGTGTAATTCATGGTTTTAGCGTTGTTTGAGGTGATTTGAGGATTTCACTAAGTTCGTATGATGTTTTAGGACTTGTTGGTATATTTGGTTGAGGTCCCGAGGGCTTCGGGTGAGTTTCGAATGGTTAACGGATCAAAAATTAAACTAGAACAGCTGCTGCAATTTCCTTCTGTTGGAAATTGCTTATGCCCAGCGATCGAACCCAGCGATCGAGCCCAGCAATCTCCCAGCGATCGAGCTTGGAATCGAGGGCCATGATCGGAGACACGATCGAGCCCAGAATCAAGGGCCACGATCGAAGATATGATCGAGCCCAGAATCGAGGGCCACGATCGAAGATATGATCGAGCCCAGGGTCGAGGGTCACGGTCGAAGGCAAGGATCGGAGGCATGATCAAAGGCCTAGGACTGAGAATCAGGATCGAAGGCCCAGGATCGAGGGCCAGGATCGAGGGCCAAGATCAAGGGCCAAGATCGAGGGCCAGGATCGAGGACCGAGGATGTGTGGGCAGAATTATATTAAAAAAAATAGGGACTTCGTCCCATTCGCCATTTTTGGCAAATTGGAGCTTGAGGAGAGCCGGTTTTTGGTATATTTTCAAGGAAAAACATGAGGTAAGTCCCTTGTTATCATTTCTACTCCAAAATATTGAATTGTCATCGAATAATCCGGCTAGATTACATGATTTTGAAGTGTAAATCGGAGATTGGAACTTAGAAATTTGGAAATTTGATTTGTAGATTTGAGGGTCGAGTTGAGGTCGGATTTTGATAAAATTGGTATGGGTAGACTCGTAGTTGAATGGGCTTTCGGATTTAGTAACTTTTGTCGGGTTCCGAGATGTGGGCCCCACGGGCGAATTTTTGAGCCAATTTCGGGTTTTGGTCTAATTTTGAAGCTTTTCTTGTGGAATTCATTCCATTAGCATATATTGATGGTATCATACTCATTGTGAATAGATTTGGAGCATGTGGAGGCCGAGTCCAGAGGCAAGAGCATTTGCGGGGCAGAGATTTGACCGGTTTGAGGTAAGTAATGATTGTAAATCTAGTCCTGAGGGTATAAAACCCCGGATTTCGTATCATTCTATTATTTTGAGGTGACACACATGCTAGGTGACGGGCGTGTGGGCGTGCACTGTTGGGGATTTGTGACTTGGTCCGTCCCGTAGCAACTGTAAAGTTGCATACTTTGTTGAAACCATTGATACTTATATGATTTAGAAAGACTTTTATGTAAATTGGGTTGAATGCCATGTTTGGGCCTTGCGCCAATGCTGTTTGGACCCTTAGGGGCTGTTTCTTACCATCCTCTCATTGTTTTCGATTGAAAATCTATACTCAGTCATGTTTATACTTGTTTACCGCATAACTCAGTTTTATGATTCTATTTTGATGTATATAAATGTTTTGGGCCGAATGCCCTGTTTTACTGAAATGCCCGAGAGGCTTGAGTTACTTATGACTGAGTGAGGCCGAGGGCCTGATTTGTGAGGATGAGTGTGGATCGTTGCTGCCCGCCTGCAGCATACTTATGACTGAGTGAGGCCGAGGGCCTGATTGGTGAGGATGAGTGTGGATCGGGGTTGCCCGCCTGCAGCATACTTTATTATTATTGCACGTGAGTTGTTCGTGCAGATTATAGTGCTTGGGCTGAAGGAGCCCCTCCGGAGTCTGTACACACCCCCAGTGAGCCCAGGTACCTACTGAGTGCGAGTGCCGAGTGCTGAGTGACTGGGAGGCATGAGTGATTGTGAGGTATGCCCTAGTGGCAAGAGTGATTGTGAGGTTTGCCCGAGTGGCTGTTTATGATTTCATCATTTTGCTCACCTTTGCATTGAGACTTTATATATATATATATATATATATATATATATATATATATATATATATATATATAAGATCCATCTGTATAGATATCATCATCTACATCCAGAAAATTGTATGCTTTGAAAGAAGCTTGTACAGTTTGAGAAGGGGTTTTGATTGATCAAAAGAAGAAAATAAAACACAGAAAAGATAAAAGAAAACTAAAAATAAAACTAACCTAAGGGGGCTGGAACATGGGAAGGAAGATAAATGAGAGATAAAAAAATATAGGGAGGGGAACTTTTTACCTACTGGCCGACGAGAAAGGGAGGTGGCAGGCGTTGGTGGTTGAAGGGAGGGGTGGGCAGGGAATTTGGGTGTGGAGAGATCAACGCGAGAGAGAGGGACAAACGTGAGGGGAAAAGGTATCATTGGGTTTAAGTGAGAAAGAGGGCCGGGGATTTGGGTTTTACTAATTTCATTATTTCCTTTTTAAAAATAAATCTATAATGTAACTTACCTGGGAACGTGCCAGGTCCAGTGCAACTCTCTATCTTCATTGTTTTGTGAATTTGGTACCACTGTTAGCGTGCCAACATTCGTGCAATGCACTGGACCTAGCACGCTCAATCACTGATTTTTTTTTCTTCACCCTTGAGCGATGATTCCTTGCACTTTTTTTTTACCTGTAACACTTACAAACATGCCTCACACCCCAAAAGTCAAAATCAAAATCAAAGAGAAAAAATGAAAGAAATCACGAGTTGTGGGTTGCCTCCCAACAAGCGCTTAATTTAATGTTGCGGCACAATGATTTACAACAAAATCATGGGTTGCCTCCCAGGAAGTGTCTGATTTAACGTCGCGGCACGACACAGGATTTCAGGATTATGCTTTGCTCACATAGTGAGATTCGCTCAAGTACATCACCTTTTTCTCTCCTTTTTCTTCAACCATTCCAAGGCAGTGCTTAAACCTTTGTCCATTCACTTTGAATCTGTTAGTCCCATCTTCGGACTCAATTTCTACCGCTCCACTTGGGAATACTTGCACAGCTCTAAATGGTCCGGACCATCTAGATTTTAACTTACCTAGAAATAATCTCAATCTCGAGTTATACAACAACGCTAAATCTCTGGGTTTGAAATTCCTCTCTAGAATGTGCTTATCGTGCATCATCTTCATCCTTTCCTTATACTACCTCGTACTTTCAAATGCCTAAAATCGGAACTCCTCGAGTTCATGTAGCTCTGTGACTCTACTTGTGCCAGCGGATAACATATCCAAATTTAACTACCGCAATGCCCATAAGGCTCTATGCTCAAGTTCCACCAGTAGATGGCCGGCATTTCCAAATACTAACTTGTATGGAGATATATCGATTGGAGTTTTAAATATTGTGCGGTAAGCCCATAATACATCATCCAACTTCCTTGCCCAATCAGTCCAAGTAGCATTCACTGTCTTGGTCAGGACACTTTTGATTTCCATGTTGGATACTTCCACTTGCCCACTCATTTGTGGGTGGTATGGTGTGGCAACCTTATGGCGAACTCCATACTTTTCTAGCAGCTTTGCAAAAGCTCTATTGCAAAAATGAGGTCCACCATCACTGATTATATCTCTCGGAGTGCCAAATCGTGTGAAAATATTTTTCCTTAAAAATCTTATCACTCCTTTTGCATCATTTATTAGAAGAGCCACAGCTTCAACCCATTTGGAGACATAGTCTACTGCTACCAATATGTACTTGTTACCATACGAGCTGACAAATGGTCCCATAAAATCAATCCCACATGCGTCAAACACTTCCACCTCTTGAATTGTAATTATCGGCATCTCATGATGGTGATATATGTTGTCGGTTCTTTGGCACTCATCACAACTTTTCACCCAGTCATGGGCATCCTTGAATAGAGTTGGCCAATACAAACCCGACTCCAATACCTTCGCCGTTGTCTGAATTCCTCCAAAGTGCCCACCATATGGTGAAACCTGGCAAGCCTGCAAAACAGAAGATTTATCTTTCTCGAGGATACACCTCCGGATCATGTTATCCACACAGATTTTAAAAAGTAAAGGTTCATCCCAATAATAAGACCGACAATCATGAAAGAACTTTTTCTTTTGAATCGAAGAGAGTTCATAAGGTACAATACTTCTTGCCAAATAGTTAGCAATATCAGCATACCAAAGCATCTCCTCCATTGCCACTGCTAGTAATTGTTCATCCGCGAAAGTCTCTGATATATCTTCAACCTCTATTTTCTTTTCAGCTCCCTCCAGTCTTGAAAGGTGGTCTGCCAGTTAGTTCTCTGTTCTTTTCCTATCGCGGATCTCCAAATCGAACTCTTGTAGCAAAAGAACCCAACGGATCAAGTGTGGCTTTCACTCCTTCTTTGTTATCAAGTACCTAAGTGATGCATGGTCAGTATAAACAATCACTTTTAAACCTATCAAATAAGACCTGAATTTGTTGAATACAAACACTACAGCCAACATCCCTTTCTCAGTCATAGTATAATTGAGATGTGCACCGCTTAACGTTCTACCTGCATAGTAAATTGGGTGCGCCATTTTGTCCTTTCGCTGCACCAAAACTGCTCATATATCATAGTCACTCGCATCACACATACGGCTGCTCCCAGTCGGGTGCAACGATGATTGGTGTTGTCACTAGTCTCTTCTTCAGCTCCTCAAATGCTAACTTGTAATCCTCAAAAAACACAAAGGGGTGATCCTTTTCAAGAAGTTTACATAAGGGATTAGCAATTTTAGAGAAATCCTTTATAAATCGCCTGTAGAAACCGGCGTGGCCAAGGAAACTTCTTACTGCCTTGACCAAAGTGGGCAGTGGAAACTTCTCTATCACATCAACCTTGGCATGGTCGACCTCAATACCCTTACTTGACACTCGATGCCCCAAAACTATACCTTCTTGTACCATAAAATGGCACTTCTCCCAGTTCAGCACCAAGTTTGTTTTCACACAACTTTTTAACACGCTTCTCAAATTGTTAAGACATCCATCGAATGAATTCCCCACCACTGAGAAATCTTCCATAATATCTTCAACCATATCAGTGAAAATCTCTAACATACACCTCTGGAAAGTGTTCGGTGCATTGCATAGGACACGACATTCTCCGAAAGGCAAAGATGCCATACGGACAAGTGAATGACGTTTTCTCTCTATCCTCAAGGGCTATTGTGATCTGATTGTACCTCGAATATCCATCCAAAAAACAAAAGTGAGACCTCCCTGCCAATCTATCTAACATTTGGTCAATGAAAGGCAGGGGAAAATGGTCTTTCCGGTGGCAGTATTCAGTTTTCTATAATCCATGCAAATTTGCCAACCCGTGACTGTACGAGTAGAGATCAACTCATTATTCTTATTTTGTATAACAGTCATGCCACCTTTCTTCAGAACATATTGGATCGGACTTACCCAGATGCTATCTAAGATAGGAAAGATGATGCCCGCATCTAACTACTTAATCACTTCCTTCTTCACCACTTCCTTCATATTCGGGTTCAGTCTTCTTTGATATTCCCTGGAAGGTTTGTGCCCCTCTTCCAAGAGAATCTTATGCATGCAAAAGGTTGGGCTGATACCCTTAATGTATACCATGGTCCAACCAATAGCAGTCTTATATTCCTGTAACAACTGTAAGAGTTGTTCTACCTGCACATCTAATAAACCAGATGAGATAATAATAGGTAAAGTAGAGTTAGGCCCTAAGAAAGTATACTTGAGGTGAGCTGGAAGTGGTTTTAGGTCCAATTGTGGTGGCTCCTCTATTGACGGCTTCGTACATGGTATTTATCTTTCTTCTAAGTGTAATGGCTCAAACTGAGGTTCCCTTTTCTAGAAACCTTGACCTTCGAGAGCCATAACCCACTCTGCCAACTCTTCACCACCCACTTCTTTCAAATTCATCAAACAAACTTCTAATGGGTCTCTGGCATTAAGAGTCTCATCCACCTCTTGTAGTATCACATCAACTGCCTCCACTAGCGAACAATTTGCAAATTCGATGGGCCTCATCATAGATTGTTGAATGTTGAATATTATTTCTTTATTATTCAACCTCATTTTCAACTCTCCAGTCTCACAGTCAACCAATACTCTTCCAATAGATAAAAATAGCCTTCCCAAAATTATGGGTATTTCGTCGTCAACCTGGCAGTCAATAATAACAAAGTCGGCAGGAAGTACGAACTTTCCCACTAGAACGAGCACATCATCCAGGATTCCTGTTGGCCTTTTCACTATGCGATCAGCCAGTTGCATCAACATTGAGGTTGGTCTAGCTCTGCCAATGACTAACTTTGTTTAGATTGCCAAGGGCATCAAGTTAATGCTGGCTCCCAAGTCACACAATGCTTTAGCAAAAGCATAACTTCCAATTGTGCATGGGATAGTGAAACTACCGAGATCAGACAACGTTTGAGCCATAGGTCTTGTCACTACCGCACTACAAGTTTGAGTTAGAGTTACAGTATACAGGTCCTGAAAGTCAAACTTTCGAGTCATCAAATCCTTCATCATTTTAGCATAACCTTGTATTTTCCTCAAAGCATCCATTAGCGGAATATTCAATTGAAACTGTTTGAGCATTTCCATGAATTTTCTGTATTGATCATCTTTCTTTTGCTTTGCCAACCTTTAAGGGAATGGTGTTGGAAGTAGCTTATGCCCACTGTTCTGTGTCTTTTCCCGATTAGAATTCTTTTCGAATACTTGTTCTAGGAGCTGTTCAATTTCTTTCTCATTGCCTTTGTCAACTTGTGCTTGCTAAACTATGACCTTTGTAAGCTCCTTCGACTCATCGATCTCAATTAGCACTGGAGAATGTGACACTGTCTCTCTATTATATTGAGCAAATTCTTGCTCTCTGTCCAAATCCCTTCCATTCCTGAGACTCACTGCCATTAACTGGTTCTGGTTCTGCTTTTTTGGATTGATGTGTGTGTCTGCAGGCAATGTTCCTTGTGGGCGATTGTTCAAATCCATAGACAACTGGCCTAACTGAGTTTCAATGCCTTTGATAGCCTAGTCATGTGCAGTTAACTTTTCTTGCATCTTTCCATTAGTCCCAATGATTTTTTACAGCATGCCCTTGATTTCTATCATATTACCATCTTCATGTCTGGTCACCTGTTGTTGATGAGGTTGTTGGTAAGCCAACTGTTGTTGGTGTTGCTGATTGTAACCCTGCTATATTTTATAGGACACAACTTGGCCTTGTGGTCGTGCTCCCACGGGATTGGTATTGTACTGTTGTTGGGCTAGTCTGTACTACTGATCCTGAGGTCCCCATTGTTGTCCACCTTGCCTCTGACCCCCAAAATTATTTATGTAGTTCATGTCTTCTCTGAAGCTCTGGTTATCATTTTCTCCAATCCACGAGCAAATATACGGCTGATTGATACAGGGAGTGTATAAGCCTCCATTTGTTGTGTCAACAATATGAACATGTTTTGTGCCCATCTCATCAATTTTCTTTGTCAACAAGCTCATGTGGATCATGAGAGTGGCTATATTTTCTGTATTTTTATTGTTTGGGTCAAGGGCAACAAAATGCACTATTGGAATGAGTGTTGTATCCCTCATCATCCGACCTGAATTTTGAGCCATCTTGTCAAGAAGAATATTACACTCTGTAAATGATTTGCTTAAGAATGCACCCCCGGATGAAGCATCTACATTAGCCTTCAGACTGTCAGCCAAACCCATATAGAATCTCTGTCCTAGCACCTGATCCGGGATGCCATGGTGTGGACACTTCACCAACATACCCTTAAACCTCTCCCAGGTTTCTTGTAAAGTTTCAGTTGGTTTCTGTCTGAACTGCAATATCTCATCAATTTGCCGTGCAGTCTTGTTGGGTGGATAGAACTTGTTTAAGAACTGCTTGGCTAGTTCCTCCCAAGTAGAAATAGAGTTTATTGGGAGCGAATTAAGCTAAGTTTGAGCCTCCCCAGTCACTGAGAATGGAAACAGTAATAATCTGATTACTTCGGGTATCACATTCGGTTGTCTTTGAGTGACACAAATTGATAGAAAATTCTTCAGATGTTGTTATGGGTCTTCGATGTAAGACCCCGAGAACAACCCTTTGTTTTACAGCAAGTGCAGCATGTTGTTTGTAATTTGAAAAGTTTTCGCTTGTATCGGAGGTACTGTAATTGTAGTTGCTAGATTGTTAGCGGTTGGTTGCGCCCAATCATATAGAGCAGCCTCTGGCACCAGGGGTGCTACCACTCTGATGTTTGGGTCAACTTGATTATTTCTATTGTTCCCGTTGACGTTCTCGATGTCACACATTTCAATTTCGATTTGTTCGTTCTGTTTTAGCTGTTTGAGCTTCTTGTTAGCCCGATTCAATGTCCTGAATGCTTTCTTGGGATCTGAGAGACCTTCAAATAGTTCACCAGTTCTCAAGGAGCTTCTAGGCATGCACCTAAGGCACAGAATAATTCAAACGTAAGAATTTCAATGGAAATAGTTTTAGCACCACGGAAAATTGATCTAAACTAAAAATCCTAGCAATTCTTTCAAGTTGTAGTGAATAACACCGTTAGTTCCCCGACAACGGCGCCAAAATTTGATCACACCCAACTATGCCTTACAAAAAGAACTAAGCGATCGCTGCAAAAATAATCCGTTTTAAGAGTCCGGAGTCGAATCCCATAGGAAACTAAACCTATTTGCTACAACTTTTCAGTATCACTAATGATAAGCTCAGACAATTTTCAGAGTTCAAGATTTGATTTGCGAATTAACAAAAGTTACTTAACTAAGAAAAAATGACAATAAAACTATCAACTAGCAAGAATGAGGTTGAATCAAGGATAAAAAGTTCTAGGGTTTATGATTTTCCCAATTACCAGATTAATTCCTAACACGTTAGCTATAATCTCGCCGCACCACTCTCTAAAGATGATGAGTTCTTGTTTATCACAATTATCTCTTGATTAATTGCAATAATTTACTAGAGGTATTCTCTCGAATTACTCTAGCTGGCAATTTGTACAACTCATAAAGTTCACGCCAAAGCTTTGTTATCTCTAATCCCGCTTTTAAATCCAAGTAATTAATCACTTAACTTACTCGAAAGTGGCGTTATTCAACAATAATCTAATCAAGAGTTCTCTCTCAAGCAACATGAGATATCTAGACACGATTAATCAATGGTCCTTTAATTAACTACAAGAAGCACATAGTTAAACAATTAGAGAGTAAAAACTGCTCAATTATATCAATACGCAATAAAAAATTCATCGAACAATTAGTTCCATCAACCCTAGATGATGAGTTTAGCTACTCATGATATTAAAATATAAAAAGTCATAACCAACAATAAAAATATGAAGAAGAAGGTGAAAAACTCGTAGAAGAATTCTCCCCCTTGCTCCTTGTGTGTTCTTGCCTCCCAAAGTATTGTGTGACCCTTCAAAAACTGCTTGAAATTGTATTTAGACCGAATAGGGTTGATGTGGGGCGTCCTTGATCTCCCTTAATTCGAAAAGGACACGCTGAGTTGCGTGCTAGAGTTGGTACAACGCGCGACTTCTAGCACGCTCCCAGTTATTTCTTCTTCTTCTTTGTTCTTTCGCGTGCCAGGTCCAGTGCCAACCTCCATACTTAGCTATTTTTTTTCGTTTATTTCCTAAGCCATTTCGCGCCTACCTTCATGCACTGCACCAATTGTGGCACGCTTTTGCATCTCTATCTTATTGCATCAACTCATCTAATTCTTGCCAACTTCCATCCAAATTCACTCCTACACATGATAAACACGTAATGAGTATACTTCACATTTATAAGCATGTGATTTCCCACAAATCACATACTAAATGATGTGAAACTATACTAGAAAATGTATATTTTTAGTCATTTATCAAATAGAATAAAGTCAACACGTGTGATGTGATTCTATGCCTAAATTTCTTAAACCTTTTGACACGCGTGCTAGATACTATGATTATTGTTATATCTAATGATATATAGAATATATTATTATAAATTTAGTAGTAGTATATCAGAATATTATTGTAATTTTAAAAAAAATTGTGATGTTCAAATATAAGTATAGTGTATAGTATACTTTTGTACAGTATATTGTTATGCTAGTGTACTATTACATAATATATACCAAATAGTATACCATGATTACTACTGAATCGTGTTATACTGTAATTATTGATATATTAAATGGTCTTCTCAATATTCTCGGTATACTACATAGTATGCCATGATTACTGTTGAATTGTAGTATACTACATAGTATACCATAACTACTGTTGAATTGTGGTATACTTTATTTGTGTATGTTAATTGGTATTCAAATATTCTTAGTGTAATGTGCAGTATACCATGATTATTGTTGAATTATGATATACTTTATCTGAGAACATTAAATAGTATTCCTAATATTCTTGGTATACTATGCATTAGTATACCATGATTCAACAATCATGGTATTCCCAGTATTCTTGGTATATTACTTTTTAGTATAACATAATTACTATTGAATCGTGGTATAATTTATTTGAGTATGTTAAATAATATTTTTAATATTCTTGGTACATGGTATACCTTATTTGAGTATGTTAAATAGTATATCAAATATACTTGGTATACCATAAATTGGTATACCATGATTAGTGTTAATTTATAGTATACTTTGTTAGAGTACGTTAAATGATATATCCAATATTCTTGGTATACTACATATCGATATACCATGAGAACGGTTGAATCATGGTACTCTTAATATTCTTAGTATAGTACATATTGGTATACCAAATTAGCATAGTATATCAAATTTTAGGATTCACCGATTTAACTAGAAAGAACAAAAAAAGGTTAAAAAGAGTGATAAATTTATTATTTTAAAAAAAGCCTTAATTTCTATTAAAATTGCCACACAAAAAAAAAAAAAAAAAAACCATCTACACATAAAAAAAAAAATCAAAAAGATTGACATTGTAACTATCATTAACTATAATCGATTAATGATTGTATAGAAAGTACTTTTTACAAAATTAATTTTAGGACTAGGTTATTTATCTAGAAAGAGCAAAAGTAAAAAATAAAAGTGGAATAAAGTGATAAAAATTTTAACGAATAAATTTTACTGAAAAAATAATAGAAAAAACTAAGATAAAAAATAACTATTATAAGGGGAAAAAGTGACAGATGTTTTGAACGAATATATTTTACTTTAAAAAATAAATTCTAAAATTTCTTATAAAGCTGTAAATTATAAAAAATATAAGTAGAAATATTAAATAAAAAATTAAAAGAATCAAAAGGAGTAACATGGTAACTCTCGATAATCATAATCGATTACTGATTGTGTAGAAAATATCCCAATACAAATTTTAAGACTCAATTATTTATTTAAATAAATAAATAAAAACAAAAGTGAAAGAAAGTGATAATAATTTTTGGCTAAAAACATTAAGATGAAAATTAATAATGAAAAAGAAAAAAAAAGTGACAAAATATTTTGGACAGAGAGATTTTAGTGAAAGAATAAAATTAAGAAAAATAAAAAAACACCAACAAATAAAATATTAAGATAAAAAATAAAGTAAAAAGGAGTAAGGAATTACTACTAGAAAGAATAAAAAAATAAAAATAGAAAATAACTACAAAAAAAAAATGATTAAGAGTGCAAAATTTTATTAGAAAGAATAAAAAATAAAGTGAAAAAAATAACAACAAAATACGGGGAAAAAATAAAAAAGACAAAAAATGTGCAAAACAAAAAAAACAAAGAAAAAGTAGGAGAAGGACCTTTGGTGAAGCCTAGGCATAGAAAGGAGGGGGCAGCCTGGTCTTATAATCCTCAAAATGGACATATTTTGTCCTTTTTCATAAGGGAAGCATTTTGATCATTAAGTCTTTAAAAGGGGCTCTCTGTGTCATTTTTTCTATTAACATTCATTAGTAGGAAATCAAATTATTGTCGCTAGTTGGACCTTAAACTCGAATAAAATCACCGGGTGGAGAAGCAAAGGAGGGGGTTTAGTTACTTCGTAACAAGAATGATACAACTGAAATTTAAAAGGCCATTTAGGCCAAAACAGGTCATTATTTTGGATAGAGCTAAATCTGTTACTTATTTGCTTATGTGCTGCCCCTTGAGAGGGAAATGGTGAATGGTCAAGATAATCGACTTAAATGTAACTAAAGAGATCCATAGGATTCTTTCGCCCAAACCAAACTACTAGAGCTGAAACGGTTAAGATAGCAAATGGAAATGGACATTTATCTCATCTCCAGTCTTTGACTTCATAAGATTGATATTCTAAATTGAAGTGGCTAGAAAAGATAGCACTAACACCTTCACAAGAGTACATTGATGAGAATACATAGCAGTAATTCCGGCTTTAGATACAATATTTCCCGCACAAACTGTGGGGGACGAGTGATTTCTGCATACTTAACAAAGCGCTCGAAAACCCCTAAACTCCCAGGAAAACCTCCTTGTCTCCAGGCCCGAACCAAAAATGAACAACGATGCAAAAGAATTTAAGAGGCAAATTTGTTGGAGGAGGGTACAAGAGTCTAGGGCAAGACAAGTTGAGAAATCAACAAAGGTAAAGGAAGCTCTAAAATCTTGGAACTTGCCAAATACTCTCATTTTCATGCTCTATATCAGAGTACAACAGCATAAGTTAGCTGCAGAAATGGCTGAATTTCTTTCTCAGGGACTCTTGGATGCCACTTGCGTTCCTCCCATTGGCCTTTAGACATGACACTGCACATTGAAATCTAGTTACTCCAAATGGTGATAAAAGTAGGATACGTAGTGCGAAAGTAGGAAACAAGATAAAAGTGAAATATAAATCAGGAGGAGAGTACAAAGCTGTAAAGACAGATGTTTTTAAAAAAGCAGCATATAGAGACAAACGCTACGTATAAGCCCAGAAGGAGAAATTGCCAAGCATTGAAGAAGTTGGCAAAAATTGCAGTAAAGAGAGGACAATCTACAATATCAGATGAAAGGTGCCAGTTCAATCATAACACCGAGGCGGTTTTAACACTGAATGTTCAAGAGTGTAATATATATACTGTACCTCTGAAAAAGTATGCCGTGTTCCTCATTCTATGTGAAACTTTTTGCTGAATGATGGAAGTGACTTCCCAGAAGATTGTCTAAGCTCACAGCCAAACTCAACTTCCAACAACCGATGGTTTTCTTTAGAGCGATACATTGAGAAATTAATTGTCATTTCATCCCCTTGGCTAACACGTATGGATGGATGTAACAAGAACACCTGTCAATACAAAGATCAGGCACATGAAAACCAGGAAAACATTTAGAGAGAATTTTGGAAGCAATAAAGTAAACTATGGCTTTAGACAAGCTCCGAGAACTCGGCCAAGTTAATACAAATATTTAGGTAGATTAACTTACAGAGAGGAATGGATACACAGTATTCATATATCCAACCCAAACTAATTGCTGGGTGTGAGGCATAGTCATGTATGTATGTAACTAGTGTCCGACACATCCGATGAAAAATTTTGAGATGCATATTAATAAATTGCTGAACTTCATCATTCTTAAGTTACAAATGGGATAGACAATTTAACTTCAGACAAAAGATGAAGCAATGGCTGCCAACTTCATCACATAGAAAAGCAAGAATATGGATGGGAATCACTGTACCAGTCATTATTTATATGCATTGAAGAGCGATCATAATCATCAAACATGAGAAAACAGCATTTCCTTATTCATTACATACAGCAACATTATACAAGTGAAGTAGCCTAGTAATGTTTCAATGGAGGAAAAGACTATTGTTTCCTTATTGGTTTAAGATCATATGCTACTGAATATCCATTAAACTAAACCATTCAAATTGCAGAGAGAGATCATACAGTAGAATACACATACCTGCTGCCCCCAGTGTGTTCCGAAGTCTTCACTAGGAGCTGTCGTCAACTCAATCTCATGTTTAGCTGGACTTTCCTTACGTCCCTGAGGTAACAAACCAAAGTGAGATTAAAATAATACTAATTTGTACTCACTATAACACAGAAAAGACACAGTAAGGACAACTTACTCGAAAATGGACATCAAACCATCCTCCAAACCCACAGAATCGTGAGTTTTCTGCAGTAATGGATGATGAGATGTTTGCCTGAAGACTGAGTATGTCATTCACACTTGATGTTAAACAATCAATCTCCATTATGACAGCAGGTTTTCCAATTACTTGATTTGGATGAAGGTTGTTCCACAATGACGTCTACACAAAACATTAGTATGGTCTTTGAGAAGTTCAAGGAGCCAAAAAACGAGAAATCCATCAATAGAAAAAGACGGAGAGGTGAAATGATGTAATAACTTCTCATGATACATTAAAAACTAGCAAGAAGGCTATTGAAGCCAATCAAATTTTTGACAAAAAATGTTGACTTCTTCCATGTCAGTGACCAATCCGTAAAGATAAACCACCATTTTTAGCTTGGCATTCACATAGAAGAAGCTGTATCTCGAGTCATCTCCATTCGCCTCAATCTGTTCAAGGTCCCTAATGAATTCCCATGTTTGAATATACTCATCCAATACACTTTCCCACAACGTAACAAAGGTGTGTATTTGAATTTCACTAAGAAGCTACATTAAAAAAAGTGTAGCCTAGTGGTCATTGAAGTGGGTGGAGAACCATGAGATCTCAGGTTCAAACCCCAGCGGAAACAAAATACACTAGGTTATTTCTTCTCATCTATCCAAGCCTTGGTGGATCTAGTTACCTGGTACCTGTTGCTGTAGGGGAGGTGGCAGGTATCCCGTGGAATTAGTCGAGGTGCGCCCAAGCTGACCCGAACACCACGGTTATCCAAAACAAACAAAGGAAAGTTGAGTATGGAAAAGATAATCAACAGAAACTAATGTACCAATTGTTCTTCTCTTTTAAGGTTTCTAGTTACTACTGCACAGCTACACCTGTAAAAGCAGTCAAACAAACCTCAAGAATGTGGAAAACATATGCATGCCTAAACTGATAAACACAATAAAACAAGTAGGCTGGCATAACAGTAGCTTATATATTGAACTGGATGTTTTTCCAATGAAAGGAAAAACAAGCTGAGTTTAGTTTTATTTCAGAAGTAAAGCAAACACCACAAGAAAGATAATATATAAACCATAATTGGTATATGGTATAATCGACCTAACAGTTTCTATTTTTCGAAAAGGAAATAACACCAACCTCTAGATAGTATTTTCTCTGTTCCTCTGTAAAAGGCTTAGACAGACTGCTCATATCCACACCATAAAAAGTTTGAGTCTCATTGACAAAATGGTACCAATCATCCATGGCTCTATCATAATCAATCTTCTTTTGATCCACTAATCCAGAGTGGATAGGTGCAACCCATATTCGAGCATGGCTTGGGTACCTGGAAAAGCAAAGCTTCTTAAAACAAAGGACCGACATGCAGAAAGAATTCATGCTTAGATATAAACTATTAAAATAGCAGCAACCCACATTTGGGCATGGCTTGTATTACCTGAAAAGCAAAGCTTCTTGAAGCAAAGAACCCACATGCAGAAAGAACTCATGCTTAATATAAACTACTAAAACAGCAGCAGCAGATATAACAATTTAAAAATTCTAAAAGAAAAAATGTCATTTTGTGAATTACTCTACAAGCATTTTTTTAAGGGAAAAGGGTTAAATTTTCCCCTCTACTATGTGAAAAGGAACAATTTTGCCCTCCATTATACTTTTGGTCCAAAAATACTCCCGACATTACCCAAGTGGTTTAAATATACCCCTCCTCAATCCCAGATAAACACTCAATCCCACAATGACACTGACATTTTTTTGTGAGGTGGACACCACATGGTATGCCGCCTCACCGCCCCAACTCATTTTACCGACTCTCCTCCACTTCTTATTCCATCAGCACCTCCTCCCCCTTCACTACCACTGCCACCATGATCACCATCATTTTCACAAGCTTGTGTTGCTATGTTGTATTGAGCCTTCTTTAGTTACTTTTCGAATGCTAATGGTACTCTGGATTAGCATTTGCAATTTCTCATATCTTCTTACTTCAAATATTTATGCAGTCATCATTAGTTCCTCAGTGAGTTGATAACTGCTTGTTTCTCAAGATAATTCTTATGTTCAAGTATTGCTTGGAAAATACTCAATCAAAAATGGTAGGATGATGATAAATGCATAATTCCACTTTGATCCTTTTTGAGTTATTTAAATGCCTCCTGGGTATAATCTCTTCTCAAGTTAATCTTTTTTTATGATGATAATCCTTTTTTATGATGATAATCTAAAACGATATCAATAAATCTTGAGAGTACTAGAAAAGCATATAGTAATTCCATTTAAACCATCCAAGTGTAAAATGAGCTTGTGAGCAAAATTCACCCATTAAAATTGATTTTAGGTAAGGATATTTAATACACCCCTCTATTTCATTTTACGACATCATCACTATTTGGGAAACCAAACTATGTTCATTGATTGCAATTTTATAATTAATATTTTAATAACATAAAATTGTGACTTACTACTCTTTTATAATGTTTTTAAATATGTAATTTTATTTTGAAATTTTTTTAAAACTTGTTGCACAAGTTAAGATTGAAACTTAGATGAATTGATGCTTGGACTCCAAACCTTTTCATTTTTTTGAAGCGGTTGTTTTCCTTTTTCTTTTATTGATGACCAAGAAATCCCTAGACTAGTAGCTCATGGTTCGAAACTCGGTGTGTAATGGGCCAACTCCTCTACCTTTCTCCACTTCAATACTAGGTTTTTTATGCGGCCGAGTTTGAAATAGTGACATGCGTCTCACAAACAGATTACGTGTTGCGTTCTTACCATTAGACCCAAGTCCCAAGGGGTTTTCGAAATGGCTTCATTAGGGATAAATAAAATTTGATGGTTGAAGGTTTTTGTAAGAGGTTAATTTGATGGAAAAAAGATCGGAGTTTAGTATACATTTTAATTAAGTATTAGATAATTTAAAATATGAAAAAATCATGAAGAGATATTATCTACTGTAATTTCATGAAAAAATCTATTAAAAAAAAAGGCATCCCGGTGCAATAAGCTCCAGCTATGCGGAGGTCCGGGGAAGGGCCGGACCACAAGGGTCTATCGTACGCACCCTTACCCTGTATTTCTGCAAAAAATCTAAGAATGTCGAAATTAATATAGGTAAAACAAAAGGAATACCGCATAAGAAAATGAAAAAAGGTATTCACTAGCCCTCAGGGGATACTCAACGATATCACCTCACCTCACCGCATTGACGTGTCACATTCAAGTGGAGGTGCCATGGTGTATGTTATTTGCAGATAACATAGTTTTGATTGACGAGACACGAGGTAGTGTAAATGAGAGGCTGGAGGTTTGGCGTTAGACCCTTGAGTTTAAAGGTTTCAAGTTGAGCACGACCAAGACATAATACTTGGAGTGTAAGTTCAGCAATGTAACCTAGGTAGCGGACATGGATGTGAGACTGGAGGCTCAAGTCATCCCCAAGAGAGATAATTTCAAGTACCTTGGGTTTATAATAAAGGGAAATGGGGAGATTGATGAAGATGTCGCATATCGTATAGGAGCAGGGTGGATGAAATGGAGGCTTGCTTCCGGAGTCTTGTGTGATAAGAATGTGCTACTAAAACTGAAAGGTATATTCTACAAAGTGGTGGGTAGACGGACATTATTGTATGGGGCGAAGTGTTGGCCAGTCAAGAACTCTCATGTTCAGAAAATGAAAGTAGCTGAAATGACGATGTTGAGATGGATATGCAGGCATACCAGGTTAGATAAGATTAGGAATGAAATTATTTGAGAAAAGGTAGGAGTAGCCCCCGTGGAGGATAAGATGCGGAAGGCGCGGCTGAGATGGTTTGGGCATGTTAACAGGAGAAGCACAGATGCCCCAGTTAGGAGCTGTGAGAGGTTGACCTTGGTGGGTATGAGGGGTAGAGTTAGGCCAAAAAAGTATTGGGGAGAGGTGATTAGGCAGAATATGGTAGGCACCCGCGCGTGTCTGTTTTCTTTCTCAGATCGGTAGCAGTGGTGTTAGCATGGTATCTCTTTATTCTTCGATTGATGGTACTATTTAGTGTTTGATTGTATTCTTTCGTTTTAGTTTTCTTAATACCTTGTTGTTACCACCTGTTGCCACTGATTCTTTTAACCTTGTCTTTAGCTGAAGGTCTATCGGAACCAGCTTTTATGCCCTCCAGGGTAGGGGTAAGGTCTGCGTACACATTACTCTCCCCAGATCCCATTTGTGGGAACTCACTAGATTGTTGTTGTTGTATAATCAAAGAAAGCTTTTATTTCATGTGAACTTTTCATTACTCAAAATTATGGATAGCAGCAGGTAAATTTAAGGTAGGATTGGAATATGGAACCCCCCCTCCCTACCCCCCCCCCCAATTTTAGCTAGCCCTAACCACATTGGTGCATAGTTGAGCATGTCCACATTAATATGCTCTTTAAATCAAATCAAATCAAATGCTAAGTATATATCATAAAAAGTAATCTATTCTAATACAATATCATATAAAAGTGGGATCTACAGTAAGCACCCAAGGGTGTGGCTTAGTGGCCAATGAAGTGGGAGGAGAAACATGAGGTCTCAGGTTCAAATCCCAGTGGAAGCAAAAAACACTAAGTAATTTCTTCCAATCTGCCTAATCATCGGTGGGAAAAGTTAACCGATACTTGTGCTAGTGGGAGATATAGGTATCTGGTGCAATTAGTCGAGATGCGCTCGAGGTGGCCCGGACACCATTATCAACAGAAAAGGAAAAAACAAAGTGGGATGTAAAGTATCCACATAAACACGTCAAGAAAAATAATTATTCTAGAAGATAGGGAAGTAAATGTGAAGGATGCAGAAGTCCAGAATCGTAGTTTTGATGAAATGAATCACTAATTTAATCGTGGAAAAGCTATTAATATCACAACACTTGGGTAAGCATGTAAATATGAAGGTTTGAACAAAATATACGAATATACAATCAAACCTCTCTAAAACAGCCTCGTTTGTTCCAATAGTTTTCGACTATTCCGGCGAAGTGCTATTATAGAGAAAATATATTATAATATAACATAAAAAATTAGTTCCAAGGAAAACTTGACCGTTATAGTGAAGTGTTATTATAGAGGTTGTTTTAAAGAAGTCTGACGGTAGTTTATCTACATAAAAGGATGGGGCTGGTAAATGTAACTTGAACCCACTACAGTATCTCTGAAAAGCTGGTCAGATGAGTCAACCAGATAAGAAGTGCATACACACTCAAAGTATACCAAAGTATCAGTACATTTAAAACTGGTGAGATACAGAGGTTATTAGACAAGCAAAAACTATGAAAAGCTAAAGTTTGAGAGATGAAAGTAAAACATATATTGGTAATACAGGCAATAAATCTTACATGACTCCATTTGGGTTAAGCCAGCGTTCACGAGCACAGATAACTGAGTCAAACATTGATTCACGTAGAAGGAAGTATCCCATCCATTCTGAAATGATTACATCAACTGCACACCACCGATTTACACAATCAGAATCAGAGACGGTGGTTATTAAGAGATGATGAAGGGTTATTCATATTTCATTAGATGGTCAGAGGAGACGTGAAAGCTAAGCAATGGGAATAATAGAGTCGAGACCAATATATATACATACATACATATATATATATACATATATGTATATATGTATGTATATATTCATCTATATATATATATATATATATACATATATGTATATGTGTATATATATATATATATATATATACATATATATATTGCAAGGATTAATAAGAAAATAAAAGACTAACCCTTCTCGGGCAGAGTAATATCTTCCATTGACCCCTCAATCACTTCAACAACATGCTCAAGGCCATTTGTTTTAACAAGTTGACGTGCATGTTCTGCCATCTTGGTGGCTTCGACTGCATAGACCTTCCTTGCACCTGCTTGTGCTGACCATATTGCCAATATGCCACTCCCTGTCCCTACATCCAGAACAGCCTACAAAAATTTCCATCTAAATTAATCCCAATATACAACTGAACATCTTAGTGAAGATATTACTAGCAGCAATCCAGCCAGAGCAACCATTCAATTAAGAGTTCAAGAAGAGCAATTTATGTGAAGCTTATAATTTAAATGTTTGTCTAATCAGAAGTACAGCTTTTTTGTCTGAGTACTCGATCAACTTAGTACCTCATCCATGGCTCAAGATGGGCGTGCATATAAAAGAAAAAGCAACCAACGACTTTCTTAAGTTCATGTGCATATAAAAATCGTCTCAAAATGTTTTCCCAACAAGTATTAGTAAGTACATGGAAGGAACAACTTCTTCGGTTACTTGACATAAGATGGTTCAGTCAAATATCATATGAACAGGAAAAAGTTGAATTTCATAAATCACAACCTATTTTTATTAGGATATTATCACATCATAACTCTACATTCTATGCATCCCATATCACTATAACAACAAACCCAGTACAATCTCACAAAGTGGGGTCTAGGGAGGGTAGAATGTACGCAGACCTTAGCCCTACCTTCCGAAGGTACAGATGTTGTTTCCGATAGATCCCAGAGAAAAAAACTAAAAAGAAACAGAAACAGCAAGTAGTAACCATAGCAAGCAAAGGTGATATAATAATCGAAGCGAAAGAAACGACATAAAGTAGAAGAAATATGCGGATACAAAGAAATGAAAATACAAGACTAATACTAATGAAACCGGCATGAAAAGGAGACATGCCTGCTTAACCACTACCCTTCTATCCTAATTCTCAACCTTCATGCCCTCCTATCAAGGGTCATGTCCTCAGTAAGCTGAAGTAGCACCATGTCATGCCTAATCACCTCTGCCCAATACTTCTTAGGCCTACCTCTGTCTCTCTTCAGCCCCCCCTCCCCTATTGCCAACCTCTCACACCTCTTCACTGGGGCATCTATTCACCTCCTCTTCATATGCCCGTACTATCTCAACCTATCTTCCCTCATCTTGTCCTCCATGGGTGCCACTCCCAGCTTTTCCCAAATATCAACATTCCTTATCTTATCTAACCTGGTATGCCCACAAAATTGTGAGACAAAAAAGAGGCCTCACACAACTAGTGTCAGTTATATGAAGCACAAAATATAAATTTTCGCACTTTACTAATGTCTCAGTATTCACAGCTAAAAGCCGGTGAATGGACAAACTCTACCCGAGGCTTTCAGTATTTGCCTTATCCACCAGAGTAACCTCAGATAATCATCTGGAACCCCAGGAAGAGACAAGATTATCAACTAATGTTGTAAAACAATGAACCCAAAACCATCTTTCAACTAAAGCCAAGACCTATCCTAAACATAACTTGTCTGATAATATCATACAGTAAAGTTTCTTGGTTTACTATTGAATGAGTTTGTGCTATCATCACGTAAGATTAACCGACTATCTTCTCAAAAAACACCCAATGCAGATTTTTTGTAGAAGCAAACTACAGAAGTAAACCGCAAGGGACCAAGACAGTGAGGCTGGGAGGTGCAGAGATGATCCTACACCATTTCATTCTATTCCCCTTCACAGTGGATATGCAAAATGTAAGAAGTTGGGTAAGCAGATAGGCCAATAGATTTACAACCACCAACCACTTAACTTCTCCAGTCAAATATATTCATATAGCTATCGCCACCATGGCAGTCAAGATGAAGGGTACCCAATTTAACCCTCTTCTTGGTAGATGAAGGTGTAGCTTCAAATATCATATCACTAAAGAAGTTATTTTCTATGTGGCTCGGACTCTCCGAAATGTCACCGGGTGCGCGTCGGATTTGCAAATGTAGTGCATTTTTGGAGGATCCACACGGGTGCGGCAGCATTTTGGATAGTCCATGCAACACAGGTTATTTTCATCTTGTTTATCTTCTTAGGGTGTTTATCGTGTGTTTGGTGTGACGGAGAGTACTTCTCTGGAAAATATATTTTCCAAAGAGAAGTCTCATTTTCTGGTTTTTAGTTGCTGGAAAACATCTTCAAACCAAAATGGAAAAAGTGACTTCCCCCGCTTATGGATGGGAGTCATTTTTCTTTACAACATCTCAAATCTTCCTCCATATCACTTGCACCAACTACTCCTTAGATATTATTATCAATCTTTAATACTCAAAAATTTCATCAAAACACTATCAAATTTGGTGACATTATTATCAATTTTAGCATTTTGAGAATCAAGTTACTAACCAAACACTCAAAAATAAGTGAGTGGAAACCATTTTTCTCCGTACCAAGAAGTCTTTCACCAAAATAGTTGCTCAATAAACTAAGCACTTACCACCTCATATCATTAGGTGGCGTCTATTTCAAGTTTTGCACAAAAAAGAATGAGAAGCTTTTTGAGAGTTTGAGAAATTTCAAGAAAAAAGCTACTACCTGTTTTTGCAAAAACAGCATCAAACAAACAATTTTCCGAAAAACTCAAAAGGTTGAGTTTGCAAAGAAACTACATAGCAAGGTGTCATATTGGCTACCTTCGCAACTTGAAATAAGGATACCGGTCCATATACAGAAGTAGATCCGCATATAGATATAAAACATAGGATTATTTACCTTTCCGATAAAATGATGTTTGTTTTCGAAAATAGCGTTATAGTAAGCATCCATACGAACACGATCAGAAAGCATCTCTTTTTGGTGGTAAAGAAAGGCATAGGTGCAAAAATAGTTGGCATAATCGACGCCCTTGTCAACCTTGGGGGCGACGCCATTAGAAGAGCTACCCATGCGGCTACCACTTGGAACTTTACAGAGAAATTTTGGTTCGAATTTTAGGGCAGTAAAGAGTATGCCTGTGTCTAGCCCTCAACTTAAATGGACAAATGGTGCACTTTCTGGCCGTTGATTCTACGAGTTATTATGCTTTTTCTTTGGGATCTTTTCCCTCCATATACAAAACTAGTTCCATCGGGCTACCCGGGCCCAAATCTAAAGAAATATAATTTGTATTATATATTTTTACAGTATAATTAATACTACTCCATAATCTAGTGGCACGTTAGAAATGTCTTGTTTGCAAATCTTCGTACTTATTAAAGTTTTTTAGTCATATAATTTTATAATTCTTAAAGAAATAGTTATTTAGGAGGAAGGAAGTTTGATAGGAGAACTAGAAATATCAAATTAAAGAGATACAAGTGATTTGATATTCAAAATAACATAATTTAAAGTATTTAAAACAATTACAACTCGCGAAGATAATAAATTGGAAATCATTAGTATTTTTATGAGTTTGACAACATATAATTTCTTTAGTTATAGATATAAATAGATTTCTTTTGATATTTATTAAGTAGCAAGAGTTTTGCTAATTAAATGTGGTGATTTAAGCTTAATTTTAGAAGAAATTAAGGGGAAAAACTAAATTCATGAAATGAATCTCAAGAATTAATTAGTTCTTCATATATAGTTTATGCTTAAGACTATTAATTCTCAATGGACCAAATAAGAGATTTTAAAGATAATTTCATCTTGACTGATACCACTACCTTATTTTTCAACGTTGCCAATAATTTTTATTTTTTAATAATTACAATACATCATAGAAATTTTAAAAGTAACGGATAGATTGTGCATAACAGATTTCTATTCAATTCAGAAAAAATAATTAGGAAAAAAACTAATTACATGAGACCCATACTTAGTTTAAAAGGAATAAAATATAACCTCATACAATTACCAAAATTCAAACCCCTTTACAAAAAAAAAAAAGAAAATTATTTAATACAAGTTTTAAGAAAGAAGAAAAAATCTTATGACTTGTTCATGCAAAGAAAAAAAAATTCTCATAATCGTGATATGTTTTCTCGTAAAGAATAACTATTTATATAAAAGATCTTGAGTAATTTTAAATATTTTTACCAACAATTTATTTTATTAAACTTGTAAGATGGTAGATTTTGACAATCTTCAAAAAAACATGAAGTAAGGTGCATCAAAAAGTTAGTGGTAGATGAGATAAATATTTTTAAAGGAAATAAAATAACTCATATAATAATTAAAATTTCAAACAAATATATTTCTAATATATAAAAGCAAAAGTTCACTTCACTTCTTTAACATTCTAACTTTTATTGTTGATGAAATTATGTATTTCAAATCAGATGCAGATTAAGAATTTAGAGTTTATGGGTTACGTTCTAAATTCTAATATTTTAAGTTATTCAGTTTTATACATACTCTATAAATTTTTAAAATAAATACAGAATTTGAACCAAAGGTATTGGATTCATCCGAACCCATAGCTAGCACTCCAGCTCACTAAAGAAGCAAAAATATTGGAGGTTTAAGGATAAAAGATATAGTAAGATCTAATAAATGCTCCATGTTATAAACAGTATTTTATTTATGGTGAATGTCTATCTTTAGAGAGATATTAGAGTTTATTTCTTTGTGGCTAAGTCAATTTTTTCCTATATATAGAGGGGTTCTATTCCATTATAATTCATCCCAAATTTATAAGAATTCTCTCTCTACTTTTCTCTGCAATTTTCTTCTTTTTCTTTTATTGTTTTATAACATGCTATCAGTACGAGACTCTAACCAATTGAGTAGATGGTAATTATTTTAATTTGTAGATATACTATTAATTAGTTATCTAATGTTTGAGAAATTAAACCACCCATGGAGAGAAGATATAGGAATTTGCGTGAGGTTCTTGCATGAATGTACTTATATTCCTACACTAGGCATCTGCTATGGTCACCAGACTTTAAGATATGTGCATGGTGCTCAACTTGTACATAATATTGAGCATAATGACTGTCAATTATTCCATGAACTTCCTTCAAGAATAAATTCTGGATTTATGGTAAGTATTTTATCTTATTTTTCTCTTCTAAATTCTTGAAATTCTATAATTTAATTTTAAATATGTGCAGAGACAATAAATTTTGATTATAACTCTAATAGAGTTTGTAAGAAATTATAACCACCCGAGGTGATAAAAATTATGTGTCTTGCCATGATCAACTTCATGTATTATGTCAAAATATTATGGCAATATGATTATTACATGGCAAAAGTAATGGAAGCAACATATCTTGCCTATAATGATTTTGACCATGATCATAATAGTATAACTTTCTCCTTGAAAGAGATATTCACCATATGGATGTTGATGAATAAGTGATAGTACAAAATTAATTGAGAGCCTTAGAAGAGTCAATTATACTATTTTGGAGAAATAAAATTGATTATCAATAAGGTATTATATCGCGGTAAGTATCAAATAAACTTATTAAGTTTCTAAAGTATTTACGAAAGTGTTTAGTTATATTAAGACTATAAATAAAGGAAATATTTAATATCTTCTATTACTACAACTTGCAGCAGGGTAATATGTATGTGAAAGGTTACCCATTTTATTCTTCAATCTGTACTATACAAATAAAAGAATGTCACAATAAAGTAGAAGTTTATTGATATAAGAACCCATATCATAATAAACTTGGAGTTTATTGATAATTGCACACGTCATGGTGTAAACATGAAGTTTATCAATATTGATAATTTATCTAGTTGGCATAATTGGTTTAGCCATGTTAATTTAAGTATGATGTGCAAAAGTAAAAGAGAATTCACATGGGTAAGAATTAAAGAATTAGGAAGTTCTTTACGAATTCTCTTATGTTGCTTGTTCTCATTAATTAATAGACCTACTAAAATTGGGATTGAATCCCATGAATACTGAAAATATCAAAGGTGAATATGGGCTCATTCACCTGCCATGCATACCACATAAGATGCATCTTTGAGATGGTTACATATGCGATTACGATTAGCCCGCAACCTGGTATTTGCGAGATAACTTGCTCAATGATTTAATTAGAGCATAATTTCCAAATTTTTTATTCAAGACAATTCATCTTGATAAGTTGGTTTACATCACAGTTGGTTTAGCAAAATAATTTATTGAGTGCCTCTACTTAATAGCTAAACTATTACTTATGAGAACAAAGTTATCTATATTAGTTTGATATACGTTACATACGAAAGTATATTGCATTCTCCTCTCACAAGTAGTTCAGGGTCAGGAACCAAATAATTTCATCTTACTATTATTGATGTGCGATGTATATTCTGATTAACACCATAACGTACAAAGGTAGGTTCTCAAAGTTGAGGAAGCAAATTAGTTTTTCTAACATGAGAGGGAAACAGGATAAACAGTTGATAAAAAGTTACATGGAATGAATTGTCATTTGTACTTTTAGATCCTCGAATAAGATAATATGAAATTGAAGTTCATAAAAAGATAATTCATCTGCAATATATTGCAAAGCATACCAAACGCATTTATCGACCTAATAAAAGTAACTATATTCTCACTACAAATGCTCCTATTAGAATAAGTCCTAAAAGGACAAAGTTTATGGTACGCTTAAAGCGTATAGACAAACCGGTTTCAAATAAAATTTTTGATAAAAAAGATGAAAGAATGATCATAATAAGGAGGAAAGTGGTCTAGAAGATCACATAATATATCACTTCATAAAATCTCAGGAGAGGTTCAGGTACGTAAAAGTATGAATGCAGTTCAATCTGCACTTCAGGCTTCACATGGTGCTTCAGTTATCCATGGATCCCAAAGTGCTCGTTCTGGACAGTTTCCATAGCCACGTTAGCAGAGAGGTTGCTTTGAGTGTGGGGATACTAGGCACATGGTGAGGGATTGTCCAAACTTCGGGCAAGGATACCACCACAGAGTACTCAGGTTGTAGGTTCCGCTCTAGTTGTTACTACACCAGCACAACCAGTTAGAGATACGGGACAGGTGGGTAGAGGGCGTCCTAGATGGGGAGGCACGACCCGTTGTTATGCTTTCCCTGGTAGGTTGAGGCTGATATCACTACAGGTATGGTTCTGGTTTGTCATTGAGATACATCAATTTTATTTTGATCCGGTCCTATTTATCGGTGTGAGTTATCCTACCTTGCTTCATATATGGGTACATTTTGTGATTCTTGTACCTTGTTTATATGTCTACCCGTGTGAGCTCTATTGTGGTAAGTCATGATTATCGCTCTGGTTGGGCCACTATGGAGGATTATGAGACTATGGTAGACTTTCTGTTACTGATATAGTAGGTTTCGATGTGATTTCTGAATGGTTTGGCCACGACTTCTGATTTGGGTGCTCTGCAGGTATGGGAAGTCTGCTACATGCTGTGGTTTTGTTCTACGAGGTTGAGTTAATAGATGGTTTTTAGTTGTTGGGATGTTTATCTTACTTGTAATTCCGAGTTGAGGATGGGAACATGTGTTCTCTGTGGATCGGTATGTTTGAACCGGGCTACGTGTCGCAGTGGAGTTAGGTTGAGATTTTTGTGATTAGTTCATATGCATTGCTTCTTCCTCGTGGAATGGATTCGTAGTATGGTACCGATGGGAGTTGTACCAGTTGGACTTGTTTGATAGTTCTCCCATGTGTTTATCTTTCCATATTCGGTCATTTTCGAGTTGTGCTTGTCGAGTTTGGATTGCGATGTATGTGCCTAGGTGGCGTTTGATGTGGCTTGTTGGTCGAGTGAGTAGTTATGAGTTTCATGTGTTTCTTACATTATTGGCAATGTTGTGAAGGTCTAGAGCAAGTTTCTAGTCGCAATAAGGCTATTTACCGGTACCAGGTTGAGTAATGGGCAGTTATTGTGGTCAGAGTTGTTGATATGTGCATATGTGTAACGACCCGACAAGTTGTTTTGAGAATTAGCATCTCGTTTGGTGGCTTAAGGTCTCGAGCAACTTCGTATTATGTGTTATGACTTGCGTGTGTGGCCGAGTTCAATTTTCGGATGATTCAGGGTCAATTTGGAAGAAGGATTCTTGTTTTAGAAGATTAAGCGGTAAGAGTTGACCGGAATTTGACTTTTATGTAGACGATTCCGAAATGGCATTTTGATGAGTCCAATAGTTTTGTATGGTGATTTTGGACTTAGGCGTGGATCTGGATTTGGAGGTCCATTGGGTAATTTGATGCATTTTGGCAAAAATTTGAAAATTGAAGTTTTGGAAGGTTAAGAGGTTTGACCGGGAGTTGACTTTGTTGATATCGGGCTCGGATTGCGATTCTGAGAGTTGGATTAGCTCCGTTATGTCATTTGGGACTTGCATGCAAAATTTGACGTCATTCCGGATTGATTTGATATGTTTCGGCACGAGTTTTGGAAGTTGAAAGATTTGAAAAATTCATAAGTTCGATTTGAGGTGCGATTCATAGTGTTGACATAGTTTGATGTGATTTGAGGCCTCGAGTAGGTCCGTGTTATGTTATAATACTTTTTGGTATATTCGGACGGGGTCCCGAGTAGCTCAGATGAGTTTCAGACGAGGTTCAGATCATTTTCATGCTTTGGGCAGGTCTGGTATTGGTGCTTCGCACCTGCGATATTTTGGAGCGTAGGTGCGGCTCCGCTTCTGCTTGAGTATGGTCTCTTCTGCGATGATTGAGGCCTGGGAGGGGGCTCGCTTCTGCGGAGTTTTGCACGCAGGTGTGATGGCCGCTTTTGCGGCCAAGTGATCGCATATGCGAAGATGGTCGCTTCTGCGACTCGTTTGGCGCTTTTGCGATGTCGCTGGTGCGACTGTATTTCCATAGATGCAGATCCTGGCCTGGTGAGTTGTATTCGCAGATGCAAACTTTTGCTCACAAATGCGAGCTTTTCTGTTCGCAAATGCGAAGGTGCTGGGCAGAATCACATATATGTCGAGGGTTTGATATTTTCAACATATTTTGTGTTGGAGACCTCGATTTTGGGAGATTTTTCGTGGGTTTTTCAAGCAATTCATGTTAGGCCCCGTAAAATTTTGCCAAGGAATTTAAGGTTTTGTGGTGCCGAGGTAGACTAATGTGCACGAAGGTTATAGAATGCATGGAGGAGTTGGTGTAATTTTTGGCGGAAGAAGGCAATTATGCGGTCAGTTTCACGACCGCAGATCCGTTTTGTGGGCCGCATATCCATCGCGGAGTTGAGCAGAAAATAGTTGAATTTTTATGGTTGTTTCGTGGTCCGCACTTCTATCGCAGAGTTAGCATGAGGAATTTCGTTAGGCGATTATGTGGTCCATTCTGCGGCCACATAAGTGCTCTACGGACCGCAGACCTGACCGCAGACCGGTCCAGGCCATCCCAGGTTTTTGCATCGCTTTCGCGGTCCATTTTGCGGGCCGCATATCTGTTCTGCGGTCTATTCTGCAACCGCAGACTTGAGTTCGGAGGGTCAATTTTTCTATTTTTATAACCCAACCCTATTTTGTCACGTCCCAAACTCGGGGAGCGCGACCGACGCTCAACCGACAGAACCCGGCCGAGCAAGCCTGTTAAATTTCCTTCTACCCAAACTCATCCATGAATAAATAGGAGATGTACTCCATTAATCAAACACTGAAAAGATTTTTTTTAATAACTTCCATTTTATTCCCATTATCAGCTTCATTCATAATTTCTAAAATATTACGAGTTTATAGAATTAATGAAAAATATGAGTTCCAAATACCAACATTTCTAGTTCAATTCCCAATATCAACCACAACCTACAACCTGTCTGTGGGGCCTCTAAGTACAATAGAAGAGTAATATGAAAATACCGACAGCAAGGCCCGGCTATACCTCAAAACACAGTACATGAGAAACAAAAGATACATGACCCCAAAATGAAGTGGGGCTCACCAAATTAGCTGAAAAGAGTGTACTGCTATCACTGATCAATGTTGCCTGTTGTAGAACCACATGCATCCATTAAAGATGCAGCGCCCCCGGCAAAAGGGACGTTAGTACTGTCTAATAGCACTGTATGTATATCTAAAAGTCTTCTTTCAAAATAGAATGCCTATATAAGAAAGGCAACACATAGAAACAGCAAGTCACAATCAACAATATCCAAATGTCTAGTTAAAACATAATAATTTTCAAAATACGAACTTCATATACAAGTTTTTGGTTGGGAGATCATTAGCACTGATATTCCATCGTCTTTGTTAGCATAGAGTCCGATCACACCCGATCGGCTAGGCCAGTCCCCACGGATAATATGGTTTGACAGGTGATGCAAAAGAAAGCTGTTACCAAGAGTAGTACCACCATGTGCACAACATGGCGTCCGATCTCCACCCGATCAGTTAGGCCATCTTCCCACATATGCCGTGTGGGTTGACTTTTCCAATCCACAATAGTTACCAGTTTCATCCCAATTAAGGGGAATAATATCACAATTTCTCCAATATTTCAATTTTATCCCAAATAAGGGGAATAATCACAATCCACCCCTACACCGGCACATATAGTTTCAGGTGTGGGCTTTATGACCCACCCTTTCTCGGTTTTGCTAATGATGCTCCCAAAAACATTTTGATTTAATTTGTATACAAAAGTAACATAAATACAATTGTACTCATCTCAACGTTTTTCACATTGTATAAATTCTTATTAGTATTTCCAGACACTCACAACAACAATATTTCCTTGGCTCATTTGGCCATTCACAATATTCTTTATTCTTGGCACGGTGGTCGTATTTCATATTCCACACTTTCGCCTCTTTCAATTTCAAAGATCACCATCAAATATCAACATATAGAATATTTTAGCAATCATATAACTCAAATTTATTAGTAATGAGAACTTTAAACACAAAAGTTTTCTTCCCAAATAATGGGGCATACCGACCAGCAATACAAGCACACATCAAAATCATAAGCAATCAATACACCATTTATTCTTGCAATACTCTTTCCCAGAAATGACAATATACAACTTCAACACCTGAGTATGTAAGAACTCAAATCACACTGGATATATTTGTAAAGCAAAGCATTAGTTAAAGCAACCACTTATGGGCATGAATTGAGTACAAAAGCTTTTAGGCAAATCTATTTTCGAAATTATTTTTAAACAATTGAGTCGAGGCTCATTTCATATTCTTTATCGCATCCTCTCAAATCATTTGCACTACTAGCCACAATCATAACTTAAATTCTTGGCACGTTGGCCACACACTATACCCCTATTCAATTATTTCATTTCCAACCATCTTTATAGATTATCAACATTAAGACATTTCCAATCAAGACTTTAGGTACACATATGAGCAATTAAGAGTCTTAAGAATATTGAAATTTGCTCATACAATTTAGCATACTAGCTTTCATTTGAAATAAGATTCAAAGCCATTACATTTTAATACGCAACCCATACTTTGAAACTCACGGGAACATTATGGAATTCGATTCTAAGAGAGAAAGTTTAGCCAACATACCTCAATTGAGCTTCCCTACATTCTAAAATATTCCGAAAATCTTAGCAACTTCAATCTATTTTGAAAATGTAACAAATTGAATCAAAATTAGGATGATGATAATGGTTCTAGCCCATTTGAGCATTTTATCAAACACTAGGTGTGAATTAAAGTTCTTAAGGCCCTTTTGCGAAAGATTCCTTCATTCCCCAACCCATTCTCTACCATTTTTAGCTCACAACATTCCCACATTCTTTGATAACACATGCATGCAAGATAACAACTCCCATACCTAAGAATTATCTCTCTAACTATCCTATTTTTGTAAATTTTCAAAATTGAGAGCTAGGACATAGATTCTTATCTTTGGGATGAAGACTTCCTTTGTTAATCCTCAGTGATTGAGTAAGAATTGATGGATAATAGGTTGAAGGTTACTCCCCCACTCTAAGAACTCTCTCTCACTCTAAAGTATCAGGTTTTGCTAAAAAATGGCCCCTTACATATATTTTAATGAAGTAGGGGCGGGTTTTAAAAACCCAAAAATGAAGCTCCGGAATAGGTTCTGCGGTCGCATATACGACCGCATAATGATTATGCGGTCCGTGAAATGGCCGCAAAATTTGGGTGCCAAAACTAAAAAGGAACTGACAAGGTCTGCGGTCACTATGCGGTCCGCAGACCTGTTCTGCGGTCGCATAATGCACCGCAAAACAGTCCTGCGGTCGCATAGTCCACCACAGACCTTATCCTCCCTCCAAGATTTTAATGCAGTAGTAACAAACTCCGTACCGGTTTGCTGTGTGGGCCTTTGGAATTTCCCAAACCTACCATCCCTAACATGCTGCTGAGCATACTCACCACACGAAGTCAAATGTTCCTTCCCGCACATTGGGCAGACCGGGATGGGTGTACCCAACCTAGGGCATTTGTTCTTCTTGTGCCCTATCTTTCCACAACCGTAGCATATTTCAAGAGTCATCCAACATCTCCCCAAGTGGCGCTTCTTGCAAACCAAACAATCTAGCTCATTAGTACCAAAGTCCCTTTTTCGTTTCTCAAATACACTCACCACACGATTCGGTGGTGCGGTGACATTGTTAGGAACAACGACACTTCACCCTATCAACAAGTTCTTCCAATCCCTCCATGGCTCGATGCATTCTCCCAACGAACTCTTCTGTAATCTCCCCCAAATTCAATGGCGTGGTCATTCCCTCCTTGCTACTTCGAACTCGTGGATTACTCATCTGGAAAATGAGACATGGCGAGGAAATTAGCTTCCTATCTTGAGCTCTATCGCATGATATGGAGTATCAAAGAAGTGTGAAATTCCTAAATGTCCAAATAGCCTCCTCATTATAGATATGGTCGGCAACAAACCAATAAGAAGGACTATACTAGATACGGCTCCGAGACATCCTAGGACACTTTAAAACCTTAGGCTCTGATACCAAGTTTGTCACGCCCCAAACTCGGGGAGCGCGACCGGTGCTCAACCGAGAGAACCCGGCCAAGCAAGCCTGTTAGATTTCCTTCTACCCAAACTCATCCATGAATAAATAGAAGATGTACTCCATTAATATGCGACCTCATAACGCTTCTGTGGTCCGCAAAATGGACCGCATAATGGCCCTCCGGAACTAGGCACTTCTGCCTCACTCTGCGACCGGTCTGCAGTCCGTAGACCTATTCTGATGTCGCATAATGCGCCATAGAACTTTCTTCTAGATTTTTTTGTGCTGGGTCTGCGATGGGTTATGCGGTTCGCAAAATAATTATGCGGCCGCATAATAGTCCAAAAGTTTGCCCAAGTTTCTACTTCAATCTGCAGCAGATCTGCAACTAAAGAATGGACCGTAGAAACGCCCTGCATATAAGTTTACTTCGGCACCACGAAACCTCGGGTTTTAGGTAAAATTTATGGGGCCTAACTGATGAAATCTTATGAACTTATATTTGTTAAGGCCAAAGGTGTCAAAGGGTTTGATTTGAAAGGAAATCTTTTGTACAAAATATTCTCGTTTGTGGAATCCATATTATAGTATTGTGATTACACCTCCACCGACATACATTGGGGGTGAGGCGCAAGGCCGCTTTGTGTAGAGATTGTGGCATTGTGATTACACCTCCACCCGCACACATTGGGGGTAAGGCAGTAGGGACGCTTTGTGTAGAGATTGTATCATTGTGATTATACCTCCACCTACGCACATTGGGGTAAGGCGGCATGGCCGCTTTGTGTATAGATTGTGGAATTGAGATTACACCTCCACCCGCACACATTGGGGTAAGGCGGTAGGGCCGCTTTGTGTAAAGATTGTGGAATTGAGATTACACCTCCACCCACACACATTGGGGTAAGGCGGCGGCACATTAGCTCGAGCCAGACTGAAGATCCTTCCTGCTACCTTAGCTAGCAAGCTTTAGAGCCAAATTCCAACATCCGGAGTTTCTCCATGATACCATATTCTAACACACGAACACCGTATTAATCACCAGACACTGAAACCAACGTGACCATGCTCCTCCGTTGAAATCACACCATGCTTATCTTCTCGTCTACCTTCTATTTCACATCGAAGGTCCATTCCTTTCCTAATCCTAGCCACTATACTTTTCTTTTTTTATCTACTTTGTCTGAAAATTGGTTCAGCTTGATCAGCTTAAGGGGAAGTTTCGCAGGTTTGTGAAGACAGGCTTTGCTCTAACCGAAGCTATTGCATTGTTTGCACCACAAAACACATTTGCCCAAGGCAATCTCCCCCAACTAGGATGAACATATGTTTAAGTGGGAGAGAATGTAACAACCCGGCTGGTCGTTTTGTGCTATAGCACGTCGTTCGGTGGTTTGAGACCTTGAGTAACTTCACTTCAGGTATTATGACTGGTACACGTGATCGGAATTGAATTTCGGGAAGTTCGGAGTTGATTTGGAAAGATAATTCTAATTTCAAAAGCTTTAAGTTGGATGAATTGACTAAGGTTTGACTTTTTAGTAAACGAATTCGGAATCGAGATTTGAAGGTTCCAACAGGTTCGTATGATAATTTTGGACTTGGGCGTATATCCGAATCGAGTTTTGGATGACCTGGGAGCGTTTCGGGGCCTATTGTGGAAAGTTGGCATTTTGGAAGAATTTCATAAATTTGGGTTGAAGTGTACTTTAATGTTATCGATGTCCGTTTGAAATTCTGAGCCTAGGAATAGCTCCGTATGGTGATTCTGGTCTTAGGAGCGCGTCCGGATGTAGATTTGGAGGTTCGTAGGCCATTTTAGGATCATTTGGTGAAAGTTGGGGGGAGGGGGGGTTTGGAAGTTTGATCGGGAGTGGACTTTTTGATATCGGGGTCGGATTCCGATTCCGAAAGTTTGAGTAGGTCCGTAATGTCAAACGTGACTTGTGTCCTAAATTTGAGGTCAATCAGACATGATTTGATAGGTTTCGGCATCGAATGTAGAAGTTAGGAGTTCAATGGTTCATTAAGCTTAAATCGATGTGCAACTTGTAGATTTGACATTGTTTGATATGATTTGAGGCCTCGAGAAAGTTTGTGTTATGTTATGGGACTGGTTGGTGTGATTGCACGGGGTCTCGGGGGCCTCGGGTGTGTTTCGGGGTGGTTCCGAGCCACTTTTGGTTGAGCTGTTGTTGCTGGTTTGTTGGTGTTGGTGTTGTTCTTCGCGAACGCTAAGGGCCTCACGCGTTCGCGGAGAAGGAATTTGGACTGGGCCCTTTTTGTTCTATGCATTCGCGAGTGGGCAAACGCGTTCGCGAAGGACTAGCTGGTAAAGCTTCACATTCGCGGGCCCTGTCTTGCGTTCACATAGAGGAACTGGGAGGCTGAGGCAGATTGTGCTTCGCGAACGCGAGGGGCTTGCCGCGTTCGCGAAGAAGGATTTCTGGGCCTGGGCTTGCTGAGCTTCGCAAACGCGAGGGCGGTACCGCGTTCGCGATGAAGGGTCGCCTGGGCAGTGTATAAATTGCAAGAAACAAGTTTTGGCTTATTTTATCTCAAATCTTCCATTGGAGCCGAGCTTGGGGCGATTTTTGAAGGGGCTTTTTCATCATCCTCCACTAGGTAAGTGATTCCTTGACATTTTAAGTTAAATATATGAACCATATATGGATTTGAACATGAAAATTAGTAGAAATTGTGAGATTTTGAAGAAAACCTAGAAATTTGTAATTTTGGATTTTGACCACAAAATTGGACATGGAATTTACAATAAATTATATATTTGAGTTAGTAATGTTATGGGTAATGTTTATCTTCAAAACATTTCGGAATCCGGGCACCTGGGCCTGAGGGTCGACTTTATCGATTTTTCGAACGGATTTGGGAATTGTTATAATTTGATTTACAATGAGTATTAGAGTATATATTTATGGATTTGCACATTGATTGACTAGTTTTGGAGCGACGGGCACCCGTTTGAGGTGTTAGAGCGGCGTTGGAGCCAGTTATGGAACTTCGGAGCGAGGTAAGTCTCTTGTCTAACTCTGTGAGGGGGAAATTACCCCTTAGGTGTTGTAATTGATATGTGCTACTTGTTGGGGGGGGTGTAGGGGATACGTACGCACGAGGTGACGAGAGTCCGTACGTAGCTACATTCATGTTATTATCCGGTAGACTCAGGTTCATGCCATGCTATAATTGTACTATTTGGGTTATCACTTGCTTATTAAATTCTTTTACTTAGCATTACTACTTGAGACTAGATAGACGTAGAGTGATAGACTTGCTATTGTAGAGATTTGACGAGTTTTATGATTAGCCGCGGAATAATTGTACTCCTCTTACGAATTTCTCCCGCGTTATGCGTTCTCATCGAAAGGTTTCCTCAAAGCTCCTTATAACTCACATGTTATTTCATGAGTGGGGTCAAGGACCCATCAAAGCTTCTTATTCTAATGGGATCGGTCTGTTCGCCTCGACAGGATTATGTACCACACTCTCATGGGAGCGGGCCATTCGCCTTTGCAGAATAATAGATGTATCTATGGTTCGTGTCGTTCGACCCTCGGCAATGAACAAATTATGATGGGATCGGGCTGTACGCCTCTGCATTTTTATAAATTACTCTCATGGAAATCTTGCGTAATATCTGACAAGAAGTCAGTGTATCTATGAGTCTTCCTAATTTTAATTATAACAACCTATCTGCTGAGGTCCATTATGTCACGACCCCAAATTCACCCTCCGTAGGATGTCGTGATGGCACCTAGTCTCTAAGACTAGGTAAGCCTAACAATTTTTGCGGAAATACATAAAATAAAACTTAAGCCAAATTCTCAACATATGGAATAAATATAAAACTGAAATCCAATAATTTCAACTCCCAAAATCCGGTAGAAATAAGTCACAATCTTCTAAGAATTTATTCTGAGTGTCTCAATACATCAGAGTCTAAAGAGAAATTAGGAAGACAACATAATAAGGATAGAGGGGTACTCCGAGGTCTGCGGACGCTGGTAGATGTATCTTGAAGTCTCCGTGTACAGCTAGTTCACTGATACCTGGTCTGATAGGAAGTACCTGGATCTACATAAAAAGACGTGCAGAAGCATAGTATGAGTACCCCATAGCAGTACCCAGTAAGTGCCAAGCCTAACCTTGGTAGAGTAGTGACGAGGTCAGGTAAGGCCCTACTGGAAATAATAATAAATAAGACAGAAATTTATAATAGTGTAATGAAGTGATTGAGAAATAAATAACGAAATTTACAGAAATATAACAACACAACAATTAGAGGTAAACAACAGGGGCGCTCCCGAGGTCCCACCTCGTAGTCCCAAAATTAAATTTGCAGTACAGAGGGATCTCCCGAGGAACCGCCTCGTAGTCCCAAAAGTAAATATGTATTGTAGGGGGATCTCCCGAGGAACCGCCTCGTACCAAAAGTAAATATGCAGTACAGGGGGATCTCCCGAGGAACCGCATAGTAGTCCCAAAAGTAAATATGCAGTATATGGGGGATCTTCGGAGGAACTGCCTCGTAGTCCAAAAAAATAAATATGCAACAGGTAGTCGGAGGAACAACAAATTTTCAGCAAGAAATCTTACAGTTAAAGATTTAAATCAAATTAAGGAAGCAGGTAATTCAGCTAAGCATGTTGCACATATTGCACGTAAGGGTTAAGGCACGTTGACATGTGATATTAGGCTAAAGATGATCACTACATATGCTAGGGCAACTCAGTTAAAGAATTTAAAAGAAGACTACTCAGCAAGAACCGATATTTCCAAATTTAACCTGTGTATGCACTCGTCACCTCGCGTACATGGAGCTCACATATCACAAAATGTTACAACAGTATTTGACCAATATTGAGTTAAGAACACTTGCCCCGTTGTTTTCCTTGAAAATCACCCGAAATTCACCTTTTCCCGATCTTCAAATTCTTTAAAAATGGAAAATGGGACGAAGTCCCATTTTCATTTTGAGAACTTAAACTCTCTTCCCAGTCATTTGCTCTACGTGATCGCGGACAATCTCACGCGATCACGAAGCACAGTTTGCCCCTGACCAGTTTTAACCTTACGCGATCGTAATGCACAACTTCACAAACGTACGCGATAGCAGACTCGTCCACGCGATTGCGAAGCACAAACGCGTGACCTCCACTTCTGCTCCATTTCCTCTACGCGAACATGACCTTAGCCACGCATTCGCAAATCACAAAATCCCAGAGCTATGCGATCGCATCCCTCTTCACGCGATCGCATAGAACAAAAACTCAACAACCCCCAATTAACCTTACACGATCGCAGATATCCCCATACGATCGCATAGCACAAAACATCCTCTATCCAACTAAGCCTATGCGATCACAGACCTTCTCACGCGATCGCGTAGAAGGAAACCAAATATAGATATCAGAAAATTTCCAGCAACATTCCAAGTCTAAAAATTGATCCGCTAACCATCCGAAACTCACCCGAGGCCCTCGGGACATCAACCAAATGCACCAACAAGTCCTAAAAGATCATACAAACTTACTCGAAGCCTTAAATCACATCAACCAACGCTAAAAACACGAATCATACCTCAAGTCAAGCCTATTGAAACTAAGAAATTCCAACTTCTATATTCGATGCTGAAACCTATCAAATCAAGTCTGATTGACCTCAAATTTTGCACACAAGTCATAAATGACATAAAAAACCTATTCAAATTTTTAGAATTTTATTCTGTCCCCGATATAAAAAAGTCAACTCCCTGGTCAAACTTCCAAACTTAAATTTCTATTTTAGCCATTTCAAACCTAATTTAACTACAGACTTCCAAATAATTTTTCGAACACGCTCCTAAGTCCAAAATTACCATACATAGCTATTGGAATCATCAAAATTCTATTTTGGGGTCGTTTATACATAAATCAATATCCAGTCACTATTTCAAATTAAATTTTAAACCTTAGAACTAAGTGTTCCAATTCATTTCAAAACCTCACCGAACCCGAACCAATCACCCTGGCAAGTTACATAACAGTTATAAAGTACAGAATGAGCAGTAAATAGGGGAACAGACTGCAACTCTCAAAACGACCGACCGGGTCATTACATCCTCCCCCTCTTAAACAAACATTTTTCCTCGAATGGGTTTAGAATTATACCTGGAGTGGTGAAAAGATGGGGATAACAGCTTCGCATATCATGCTCGATTTCCCAAGTCGCTTCCTCAACCGGATTACTCATCCACTGTACCTTTATTGAAGCAATGCTTTTTGATCTCAACTTTCTAACCTGTTTGTCCAAAAAAGCCACTGGTTCCTTAACATAAGATAAATCCTTGTCCAACTGGACTGAGCTGAAGTCTAACACATGAGATGGATCGCTGTGATACTTCCGGAGCATAGAAACATGGAACACTAGATGAACTGCAGAGAGACTAGGTGGCAGTGCAAGTCTCTAAGCCACATATCCAACCCTCTCAAGAATCTCAGATGGCCCGATATACCCAGGGCTCAACTTTCCCTTCTTTCTGAACCTCATTACACCCTTCATGGGCGAAACCCAGAGCAAGACCCGCTCCCCAACCATGAATGCAATGCCGCGATCCGCATAAATCTATTGCCTGGACTAGGCTATACGAAGTCGATCCTAAATCAATTTAACTTTCTCCGAGACATCGTTAACCAAGTCTGTACCCAATAGCCTAGCCTCGCTCGGCTCGAACCAACCCACCACAGACCGTCACCATCTACCATACAAAGCCTCATACGGCGCCATCTGAATGCTCGACTAATAATGGTTGTTGTAAGCAAACTCCGCAAGTGCCAACAACTGATCCCAAGCACCCCCAAAATATATCACAGACGCATGAAGCATATCTTCCAATATCTGAATAGTGCGCTCGAACTTTCCGTCCGTCTGAGGCTAAAATATTGTACTCAACTCTATCCGAGTACCTAACTCACGATGTACGACTCTCCAGAACCGTAATGTAAACTGTGTAACCCAGTTAGAGATGATAGATACAGGTATGCCATGAAGCCTAACAATCTCGCAAATATAAACCTGAGCCAGCTGCTACGAAGAGTAAGTAGTAACCATAGGAATTGGAAATTATAAGAATATTACAAGAATAAATCAAGGTTTTATCATTACCTCTCGAATGGATACATCCACCTGCATTGAATCGGCCCTCCAAGTCGCACCTCGTGTACAAGGTGAATTGGAAGGTGTTCCATCACATCAAAGAAACCACATGGAAAAATCCTTTCCAACTTATTACTGATTATATGAATATTTTGATTCATTTGAAATAGGTTTTCTTCCCTTAATCTGGTAGAACATAAGTCTTTGAAGAACAAATTTATCTCTGTGATGAGTTTCCAGATATTTTCAGGCAAACCACAAAATGCAATAGGGATTAAGGTTTCCATGAAGATATGGAAGTCATGACTTTTCATATGAGTCAACATTTCTTCAATCATATCGACACGTTTTCCTAGGTTCGAAGCATAACCCTCGGACATCTTTAGGTTTGCAACCCACTCACAAATTTGTTGTCTTTGTTCCAAAGTGAATGTGTAGTTGGCCTTGGGCTTGAACACCTTACCATTGTTCGCAGACTACAAATGTAATTCAGGTCGCCTGCAATATTCTTGTAAGTCCAGTCTAGCTTTCGAGTTATCTTTTGTCTTATTCTTATTATCCATCACTGTGTTGAACAAATTGTCAAAATATTTCTTCTCAATAAGCATGACATCAAGATTGTGTCAGAGAAGATTATCCTTCCAATATGGCAACTCCCAAAATATGCTCTGTTTTGTCCAGTTATGAGTAACACCATATCTAGGAAATCTATAAGGTGGGGCCTCGGTAAGTTTAGTGAAGTTTTGAACCCTCTCCCAAATTTCCTCACTGGACAAAATTGGAGGTGGCAAATAATGTTCAACTGTATTCTTTTTGAATGCGTTATTCATCCTTCTGAACTTATGATCAACTGGAAAGAACTGACGATGACAATCAAACCATGACTGCTTTCGGCCATGTCTTAAAGTGATCGCTTTATAATTTTCCATGCAGTAAGGACATGCTAACTTTCCAGCAGTCATCCGCCCAGACAATATTCCATACGCATGAAAATCATTAATGCTCCTCATTAAGTTAGCATGCAAGTTAAAATTTTTCTTAGTTGATATATCATATGTCTCAACTCCATCATACCACAACTGTTTAAGCTCATCAATCAGAGGTTGCAAATATACATCAATCAAACTCTTTGGATTGCGGGGACCGGGAATAACACAGTTTAAAACAATATATGGACTAGTCATACACATTGCATGCGGAAGATTATATGGCGTAATAAAGACCGGCCAACATGAATATGGTGTTGCAGAAACAGAAAATGGCGTGAAACTATCTGCACATAAACCCAACCGAACATTCCTCGGTTCACTAGCATAATCTGGATACGTCCTATCAAAATGCTTCTAAGCTCCCCCATATGAAGGATAACACATAACACCGGGCGACCTTTTATTTTCATAGTGCCGTCTCATATGAGGAGCGGAACTCATCGATGCGTATAACCTCTTTAATCTAGGAATAAGAGGTAAATAATACATCGACTTCACAGCAACATTCTTCCCGCTGGAAACCCACATAACACGAGGTTTTTCACAAAATTTACAACTTTCTAAATCTGCACCACCCTTGTAATACAACATGCAACCATCTTCACAACAATTGATTCTCATAGACGAGAGTCCTAACTTAGAAACCAATCTTTTAGCCTTATAGAAATCTTCAGGTATGTTGAAAGTTGGGTCAACTAGTTCATTCATAAGGCCAATGAAAGAATCCATTCCTGCTTGAGAAATATTGATATCTGATTTGATACTTAAGAATCTAACCGCAACAGATAACTGAGAAAGCATACTCCCTTCCCTTAGTGGATCCCTAGCGGCCTCTAACTATTCATAAAAATGTTTTGCCTCTTCGTTAGGAGATTGTTCAATACTTTCATGGGTTTAAAAATCAAAGTGCATCCCAAAAGCATCTGCAACAATTTCATGGTATCTAGGATGTTGAATGCTATTCTCCACCGACCTACTACTTTCACCAACAACTATGTTATGAAATACACCATCAGTACCATCAACCTATCCATGACTAGTCCACACAAAATAATTATCCATAAACTTTGATGACCCAAAATATCATCTTTAATTTAAACATTCGTTTTTGTGTTATAAGACCTCCAAAAGCACTATGCATTATTCCTCGACTTGCGTGTGCAGTCCGTATAATTTTGCGGAAAGTTTTTATGTGAAAAATAGATTAAAATGTGAAATAGAGCTTCAAAACTCAACTGAGTTAACTTCGGTCAATATTTTGAGCAAATGGACCCAGATCAGTATTTTGGCAGTTCTGGAAGGTCTGTATCGTGATTTGAGACTTGGGTGTATGCCCGGAATTTAATTTGGGGATCCCTAGCTTGAGTGATCGCCATTTGTTGAAAATTGGAAGTTTGAAAGCTTATAGATTCTAAAGTATGACCGCGGATTTGACTTTATTGATATCGGGGTCGGAACTCAATTCTGGAAATTTTAGTAGCTCCATTATGTCATTTATGACTTGTACGCCAAATTTGAAGTCATTCCGGATTCATTTAACATGTTTCAGCACATGTTTTGTAAATTAAAAATTTTGAAACTCAAAAGTCTGAATTGAGGTGTGAATTGTAATTTTGGTGTTGTTTAACATGAATTGAAACCCCGAGTAAGTCTGTATTATGTGTTTGGACTTATTGGAATATTTGGACGAGGTCCCGAGTGGGTCGGATGAGTTTCAGACGAGCTACAGAGCAATTGGAACCTGCTGCCCAGTGTTGGTTCTGGTGCGTCGCACCTGCGACATTCTGTGCGCAGGTGCATGGTCGCTCCTGCGGAATTCCAGTCACTTCTGTGACATTGGACAACCCTTCCGAGCTTCGCTTCTGTGGAGAAATTAGTGCAGGTGCGCAACCGCTTTCGCGATGGTCGAGCCGCTTCTGCGAGGAAGACCGCTTCTGCGGTCACTGGAGCGCTTCTGTGATGTCACATGTAACGATCCGACCGGTTGTTTTGCTTTCTAGAATCCTGTTCCCATAAATAAGACTTCTCGTACATGCTTTTACTGATTTATGACTTGCGGGGATGGTTGGTTCGGGATTTGGAAGAGTTTGGGTTGAAATCGGAATACTTGGTTCCTTAAGGTTGGCTTAAAAGGCCATGTTTTACTTCGGTCAACATTTTGAGTAAACGACCTCGGAATCAGGATTTGACGGTTCCAATAGGTTCGTATGATGATGTAACACCCCGAAAATATTTGAAGAACTTAAGTGTAAAGTCCAGTAAAATTTGCAAAGAAAATACTATTTCATGGTGCCGGACTAGGCTTATGTGTTTGAGGATTGTAGAAATTCTTCGTGGACTTTTTGGGTTGAACAATGCACAGGAAAGTAAAAGAAAATTTTTGGCAGAATAGTGCATTTCTGCGGTCCATTATGCGACCGTAGAATCACTCTGCGGACCGCATAATGGCCGTAAAGTGAGACAATTAATTGGGTCAGTTGGAAGCAATTATGCGGCCACATAAATGTTATGCGGTGCATTATGCGATCGCATAACAGTTATGCGGACCGCATAGTGACCGCATACACAGACAGTTGTTTTTTGATCATTTTATCAGCAATTATGCGACCGATATGTGGTCCGCATATCCATTATGCGGTCGCATATGAGACCGCAGAACTGTTTCAGAGCTCCATTTTTGGGTTTTTAAAACCCGACCCTATTTCGTTAAATACAATCTTTGGGCCATTTTTGAGACATAATCTGATATTTTAGAGTGAGAAAGAGTGCCCTGGAGCGAGAAGGTGTTCTTCCATAATATTTCTTCAATTCTTGCTCAAGTTTTGGAAGATTAAGAAGGGAAGCTTACTAGGTCTTCATTCTAAAGGTAAGATTCTACACCCTAAACCCTAATTTTGAAATTTTCTGAAAATGGGTAACTAGCAAAATAAGTTTCTGGGCATGAGAGTTGTTTATTTTCCATGCATGTGTTATCAAAGGGTGTAGGAAGATTGTTGAGCTAAAAATGGTAAAGATTGGGTTGTGGGATGATGAAGTCCTTCATAAAAAGGACATTGAAACCTTATGCACACCTAGTGTTTGATAAAATGGCCACTTTGTGTAGAGGTTTCTACAGAGGATCCCCAACTTGAAATTTATAAATGTTATTGAAAGCTTTTAATGAATTTGCTATGGTTTTAATGGCTATTTAAGCTCTTTTATTGCTTCTATGATTCGTCACATTCATATTATACTTCCAATTCTTGAAGGGGGTGTTTGGTTTTCATACTAGTACTATTCCATATGTATTAAAGACCCTTTTGTCGAGGGCGCTATATCTTTAATGGATGTAGTGTCACGATCCAAATCGAAGGGCCGTGACGGGCACCCGGTGCCTAACTCAATCGAGTAACATATTGTATCCTTTTTGTCATACTATCACGGGTAAATGAGCCGAAAGGTCCGTCATAAGATAACCAGAATTAAACATAAGAGAATGCTTGACATCGGATGACCCAACATGGAATACAAACTTATACATGTAACACATGGGCCTATAAGGCCGACATGATCATTTTTACACTCAAAACATAGGTTGACAAGGCCATACAATCATCCATATACATGAAATATGTCTACAGGCCTCTAAGAGTACATAAACATCATAAAGGCTGGGACAAGGCCTGCCTATACCAATCTATACATATCCAAAGCATACTGACCAAATAAGCAACTCCGGAGCAAGTGGAGTGCACCAATACCTTCCGTTGAGTTGATAGCCAACTAGGAGGACTGTCAACCTGTCTATCGAGACCTGCGGGCATGAAACGTAGCGTCCCCAGGCAAAAGGGATGTTAATACAAATAAAGTACTGAGTATGTAAGGCATGAAAGCAGTATATAAAAGACATCAAAGAAACATGGAGTAAAGAACTAAACCTGTAAGTCTGAATAGCTCTTTGAATCATGAAACATTTATAATGTCATGCATATGCGTACAAATGTCATATCATGCATAGATATATGCGTACATAACATCATTAAGCTTCTGAGGGTATCCGATCATATCATCTCGGCCTCTGTGGGCGAAATCATCAACGTATGCCAACTGATCAGGTGGTGGTGCATATATAACGCCATAACCTTTCCCCATACCCCATATACATATAATATACGCGTATATAATGCCATCTGGTCATGGGCCAATATAAATGTATACATGAATGCAATACATAAGAAGTAAGTCAATAAGATCTCTCGGGATGTCATAAGATCAATACGCCTTCAGATAAATTTTATCAACTTACGTATTTTTCTAATACCCATGAACAGACGATATAATAATATGACACATTGGGAATCAAGAATATAGGCACCCTAGTACTTCTATGAATAGAGGCATTTATAAAAGTTGTGCGTTTCCTCATTTTATTTGTATCGTATGGATCATGCCAAAAGCAAAGAATGGCTAGCCTTACCATTCCTTATAGAAATCTGTCCAATAACAATGCTAAACTCAGCTCACTGCACCTTAATCTACAACAATGAAAGTGAAGGTATTTCCAAGTTACGAATGACTCTCTTATTTATATAACGAAAGTAACTTAATCTGTAACAAAAAAAAACGGGCAGTATTTCCCCTGATTTTATTGCTCCCTCAAGCATGCTATAGGCGAGACAACAACATAATGCAATCAGCAACTCGAAAAAAACCTAACTACAATTTGGGACCTTTAATACAACAAAACCCCCCAAATATACCATAACACACCCAATCAACAAGTTATCAAGTAGCCTGAAACTACAACGACGAGAGACCAACCCTCTACCCTACTATATGTGGCATTTCTCCATGCCCTTTATCCTTCCAAACTCCATAAATCAGCAGCACAAGAGGCCAACACGAGTGGACTACAAAACAGTCTGCTAAAAGTGGAATAAAATGAACTCACAGCTTCCAATCATCTTCCCGTGAATTCTAACTATTAGAAAACGAATTTATCAACCTTCCTTGATATTTAAAAGCTTAAATACAGATAGTAGAGTTTTATTAACAATGAAGTACCTTCAAAAACTCAAACTACAAAGAAATATATAGGCGGTATAATGATACTTACGTTGTAGGGATCGTTCTAATATTATCGCTTCTTGATTTCATACCCGGGATGTTAATCTTATTTGAAACACTTGTAGAGAGCTTAAGGATAGGTTTATGGGGGTTCTCTGTTTGTGTTCTATAAAAAATGAATGGAAATACTGCTTTAAGCCCATATATATTAACTTTTGAAATATTAAAGAGGTGCTAGCTTGGCATCCTAGCATTGGCCCTTCTTCAGATGCTCATATCGTTTTATCCGGACGTCGTATGAATGAACGGTTAAGAATGTTGGAAACCACATTCCAAGTATTGTAATTTTATATATAATATTTCCCAAAAAGATCTCATATAACACACAAAATGTATTGCTCAAAATGATTCATTACAAGGCAAATCCTTAGTCGGGTTTTCCGCAACTTAAATTCGATTTTCCTGAACTTTATATTTTATATCCAAACATCATATATAGTCATATTATAACTTTACACTCATTTAAATCATGATTAACAGGTCTTGTATTCATTATACGTCACCTTGGGATGCATAGGGTGTAACAAATTCCATGTATATTGGGAGAAAATCGCAGCTACATTTGACCTAATTTTCAGCACATTTATGAATGTAACTTGTGATGACCTTTGTCAACTTTTGTTCCACAACTTGCTTGACTTCAAAACGTAATACACGACTATCATACGACTAAAATAACTCATAACATAACCTCCTTATCATGTTAAGCACCCTATTCTTATCCCAAGAGTACATGTTATATTATTGCCAACTTGTCGACTTTCAGCGAAACTTATTTTCTTCAGTTTGTTTAGCTTCTAAGTCTTTCAACCTTCTTGGTACTTGTTATCTATGATCTTAAAGATTTGTAAACTCCAAGGTAACATGATTAACTTACCTTATGTACTTTCAAAAATGATCTCATTTCTGAACTTATATCAATTGTCTTACGACATACTCTTATGTACGAAAACATGGGGTGTAAAATCATTCCCCCTTTGGAACATTCTTCCTTGAATGCTGACTGATGTGCTTATCAGTCTCATAACCTATATCTCTTGCGAATACTTTAATATTGTCCTTGCCATCTAGCCAATTGTTCTGTGAATAAATTCAAAGGCCAGGTTATTCCCCCCTTTAGGCCTCTTTCTCACACCATGACCTGTGGTCGGAAATCTTTCAATCTCGTAACTGTTGCTACCTTCTATCATGCAGCCTGTATGACTCTAACATTGTAAGTGCACCTATGTGACTCTTCTCTTATTTTTCCTCCAGCTGTTAGCCAATCTCTAGGCCTCGCTTTGTGAACATTTACAGAACTATGACAAGTTGTCTCTCAGGGCATCTATAGGTGTATTAAAGTTCTTCTCTCGATACTTTGTCGAACATACGACCATAGCTATATCTTGTTTCATAGCCTCAGTTATCTATGCTTATAGCTTTAATACATCTAGGTAGGTTATGTTATACCATTACACTTACTTCGGTTTATTATTACCGAGGTCTGCTACCCAACTCCAGGTTACTCTCTAGCTGCTTATCTTGTATGTATAAATCTAAGTCGTTTAGTTCTTCTTCATCATTGTTCATCTTAAGAATGACGGCCTAATCTCATCTCATACTTTGTAACTTTTATCCATCTATTGTTGATTCACTTTAATGTTGATCCATAATCTACCATTGATAACTTGAAACATCTTACGTAATACATTGTCACCAGCGCTCACGTCTTATCGGGGAACATTTGAAGTGATTTGCCTGATCCACCTAGGGATGATACTATACATTAATAACCATATTTCATAGCATCCCAACGTGATTCATCATATGGGCTCTAATCCCGTGCAATTCATGAAATCCTTTTTCTCAAAATCATTACTCAATCAAAGGCCTAAATGTCATCCTCTTATCTATCACCATTACACCCTTATTCTACTACCAGGGCAACATTTCATCTCTTCTAATTTCTCCTAGTCTTAGACTTCTCTGAGTTCATTCAAGCTGTACCGAGATGTCTATAACTTACGGAAGCCATCAGCTCTCTTGTTTTGATGGGTTTAATCCTGAGGACTTTACCTATTCTCGTCACCTTCTCACTCACCTTTTCTTATCTTTACTCCTATTTACACAAAACCTTGTCACTCTACCATACTTTAGCTTGCGACCTACACATATCTATTCATACTACTCGCAACCTTCCTTTAACTTGCTAGCACTATAGTGTCATGTCCCAAAATCGAGGAGCGCGACCGGCGCTCAACCGAGTGAACCCGACCGAGCAAGCCTGTTAAATTTCATTCTATCCAAACTCATCCATGAATAGAGATAATACATATTATCATTAATTAGACTAAAATGTGTTCATGTCTACAATACTCATTCATTTCCAATAGTTTCATCATTTTTAAAGTATCAAATGGACAAGTAATACGTCCACAACATAACATAGTTTGTCTTTCCCCAGCACCAATACACAACCCACATTATGTCTACAGAGCCTCTATAGATAAAGAAGAGTACAATGATAATGCCGGCAACAAGGCCCCGGCTATAACTCAAACAGAATACACAAAGTACAAAAGATTCATGACCCCGGAACGAAGTGGGGCTCACCAAGTCAGCTGGGAAGAAGGTGCACTGCTATCACTGACCAATATCTCCTACTGTGGAACCACCTGCATCCATTGAAAGATGCAGCGCCCCCGGCAAAAGGGACGTTAGTACTGTCTAATAGCACTAGTATGTATAACTAAACACCCTCTCAATAGAATGATAAATAAGTTTATCATAATATCAATGAAAGCCTTAATCAACATCAAACCTCAATTTAGGATCAAGACAGTGTTCAAATTAATTTCCATATCTCACATTGGGAGATTTTTAGTATCGATATACCTTTGTCCACTATACCATTATTCACAATACCGGTACCACCGTACTCTTAGCACGGAGTCCAATCACGACCCGATTGGCTAGGCCATCTCATTAGAGACATCAACCACAATTTCTCTCAATATCAATACCACCATCTTTAAAACGGAGTCCGATCACGACCCGATCGGCTAGGCCATATCATTAGAGATATCAACCACAATTACCATTTCAATTATAATTTCCAGCACAATCACCACCATGTGTGCGGCATGGTGTCCGATCACGACCCGATTGGCTAGGCCGTCTTATTTGAGACATGAACCCTTTTATATCAATCATCGCATTTCATAATACTTTCACATCTTTTCATTTCATGGCACTAGTGCCCATAATTATAAGATCATTCTTGGCACATTGGCCATATTCAGTATTTCATGCTCACATTAACAATTTCAAATATCATCCTCATCATCAACAATAAACACAATTCAAATCAAAGTGTGTAGTACACATGAGAGCAATTTAGAGTCTAATGCACATAAACTTCATTTGAACTTGACTTAAAGTCGAAAAATTATTAATGCATAGCCCATATTTTAACACATCCTCAATTGGTAACATAACATGAATAGAGCATTTGGGATGCTTGTTGAACATATATCTTTCAACCCAATCTTACTCGGAACAGCCAATTTCATAATGGATCACTCGGGACTTACATAATTTACATGAATATCGTGGGATTCAATTCTAAGAGAAGAGTTTAGCCAACATACCTCACTTGAGCTTCCTTACAGTCTAAATGTTCCAGAATTCTTAGCAACTTCAATCTATTTTTGAAATATAACAAATTGAACCAAAATTAGGAAGATGATCATAGTTCTAGCTCCTTTGAGCATTTTATCAAACACTAGATGTGCATTAAGGTTTCAAGGTCCTTTCATAGAGGATTCCATCATCCCACAACCCAACCTTTACCATTTTTAGCTCAACAATCTTTCTACACCCTTTGATAACACATGCATGTAAAATAACTAACCCTCTTGCCCATAAATTATCTTGCTTATTATCCATTTCTACAAAAAATTCAAAATTGAGGGTTAGGGTGTAGAATCTTACCTCTAGGATGAAGACCTAGTGAGTTTTCCTTCTCAATCTTCCAAAACTTGGGCAAGAATTGAAGAACAATTATTGGAGAACACCTTCTCACTCTAGGGTACCCTCTCTCACTCTAAAATGTGAGATAATAGCTCAAAAATGACCCAAAGAGTGTATTTAACGAAATAGGGTCGGGTTTTAAAAACCCAAAAATGGAGCCCCGGAACAGGTTCTGCGGTCGCATATGCGACCGCATAATGGTTATGCGGACCGCATATCGGTCGCATAATTGGTTACAAAATAGCCAAAAGAACTGCCTGCGTATGCGGTCCGCATAACTGTTATGCGGTCTTATAATGCACCGCATAACAGTTATGTGGTCGCATAGTCGACTGCATAGCTGCTTCCAGAATAGCCCTCACCTTCTCACTTCTGCGGCCATTATGCGGCCCGCAGAGTGATTATGCGGTCGCATAATGGACCGCATAATGGACCGCATAAATGGCCATTTCCGGCAAAATTTTCCTTTACTTTCCCGTACATTGTTCAATCCAAAAAGTCTGAGCCGCGGCGAGCTTCTCGCCGCGAAGAATTTCTATAATCCTCAAACACATAAGCCTAGTCCGGCACCATAAAACATTAATTTTCTTTACAAATTTTACCAGGCCTTACACTTAAGTAAATCAAAATTTTCTAGCGTGTTACATATAGATTTCCTTTCGGGCCTTCTCAGTTGCCTTTAAACATAAGCAATTACTTTTCTTGGTCGTTCTGCCACTTTTTGCATGAATACATGGCTTATCTCATTGCCCACGAATACTGGAATTTCCTGTAACTCATATGATCTCAAATATCACCTTTTGTTTTTTTTTTCTTCCCGTTCATTAGCCACGATAGGTGCCACTTTCTTATGAAGTGCATACAAAGTTGTAGTGAGATTGTTGTTACAAGATCATTTCTTCTTTATGTCACTATGCTTAAGTTGAAGCCATCTTTCTTATTTCATTAGCTAGTCTTTTGTTGTAGTACTTAGGGGATGCCTTCTGACTCTTATAAAGGTGCGAGCTTATTACCTTGTATACCCGATGGAAGTTTTGATGTTTTTCCTCGCCTATAATTATCCTTAGTTACTTACCACCACGCCCTTGTGCTCGTAGGATTGCTTCTGAACTACAATTTTGACTGTCTTCCCAATGACACTCTCTTTTATTTCTGTAACACTCATACAATAACTTTAACTACCCCAACTCCTATATGAATATTTCTCAAGGATTATAATGTCATATCTGCAAGACTGAATTCACTATGTTGGCACTACGTTTATCTTGCATGATCTGCTGATTTGTCTGTATCCTCTTGTCTAGCCATAACTAGACTCTTCCTGAATGAACTACTAACTACTCGTTGGTCCATTCTCATATCTATATTCCGCGTAATCTCTCTTGGGATATGTCCTTTGTCTTAACTTACCTCTCGCACTGGCTCCTGATGTATCAAGTGTTCATTCACACTTATTTATCAATAACATCTGGTGCGGGAACCCTTACTGCCTCTCCCCGGTATCATTGTTGCATAATGTTCTAGAGTCGTAATAAATCTGTAGGATTTGAATAAATGCAATCTCATCCTGTTCGCCTTTTTATCACATTCTTCCCTTACCATTTCATAGTTAGCTGAACCACTTAACTCCGACTTAATACCATATCACATTATCTTCCCCCCTCTCTTCATCTTTGGCGTCTTTTCATATCTTCACCAATTCTTACTCACCTTGCGGTAACCCTTCTATACCAAGGATACCTGAATTTCTTACACACGAGGGTGACACCTAGTGTAACTAGCACACTTAGTCCCTTAAGCTTAACTCTGCTCATAGTGCTTGCATTTAGTGAAGCGTCTTCCTGAATGACCTTTAAATGTTATTCTTCTGTTGTCCATTCTATTGTTGCTTGAACACGATCTCTAAAATTCTCATGATGCCGACTGTTATCAAATCCTTCGGTCCCTAATTCATGTTCAGTTTATCTTGTTCACTGGCCTATACTTATTTCTATTACTCTGGGGGTCTATCTTTTTCTTCTGGTAATCATGTTGGAGTCACCAACTTATTTATCGAAATGAGGACATGACTTTATGGCTTATACTCTTTTATTTTTTCAAGGCATGTCTCCTATTGTCTTTCCCTTCACTTAACCATAGACTCTGTCATCGTGTCATATTTTGATTTACCGTTATCACCCATTTATCACATCTTACTCATAACACTTTATTTACTCTTTTCTTATTCTCCTGCTAATATTTCTATCTATCACCTTATTCTGAAAACTTCAACAAAATATTCTTTCGCTTTTAGCTCCCCTTGCTCCATTTACTGGCTCTTTGGGTCGCCTAACATTCTCTCTTGACTAGGGACGAGAGCCATACTAAGGTAAATATTTATCCCTTCTAGGATTCCACTGCCTATCTTCTGAAATTTCCGAGCATTCTAGTATTTATATCTGACTGTTCTATTCTGGAGTGCACCATCTGGGTGTCTCACAAGGAGATATTTTATCACGTTTGCACTATCCTTCAGAAATGTTAGCTAATGATAACAATCCATCAACCATTTTGGGTCACTCTAACCCAGCTGGATCCTGATATCCCATCCTTCTCTTAAACTATATTTGTTAGCTCCCATAAGGCATAACTGAGATAGGTGTGGCCAATTGTATATATCTCTGTTCCTATTGAAAGTAACTCAAAATGCTTATATTTCGCTACCTGAGTTGTAAATACTGATAATCTTCACTAACTGGGTACCTCGTACCCTTCTTAACCTTGCTTCCTTTACTTGTTAAAACTTGTATCTACCTTCTGATTCTCTTATTGCTTTTTAAACCATATGGGGTGGATAGATATTCATACCTTAGGGCTCCTTATCAAGAAGCTTACACGTCTTAGTACACAAATGATCTGCTGAAGACCTCACATTTACTCATCATAAGCATGATGCAAAATTGAGTTCCTCTTGGTCAACTCTTCCACAACCACATTCAATCTTACCAACTGTCTTTCTAGATGTAGGTATCATTATATTACAAATAAAATAGAATTTAGGAATTTGAATTCTTACAATTGAGCTCTACCACACGATCTAGAGTAAGAAGAAAGAGTAACAGTCCTAAATTTCCTGTAGCCTCCTGCTTATAAGTGTGGTGCACAACACACCCATAAACAAGACTCAACTACACATGACTTGTAGATTCCCTAGGACATAACTGCTTTGATACCACTTTTGTCACGACGCAAACCAAAGGGCCGTGACGGGCACCCGGTTCCTAACTCAACCGAGTACCAACATAACATATCCTTCTTATCATACTATCATGGGTAAATGAGCCGGAAAGGCCATCATGAAATAACCACAATTAAACCTTAGAGATTACTCTACACAGGACGACCCAACAAGGAATACAAACTTATACATGTGATATATGGGCCTATAAGGCCGACAAGGCCATACAATCATCCATATACATGACATATGTCTACAAGCCTCTAAGAGTACATAAACGTCATAAAGTCTAGGACGGGGCCCTGCCATACCAATCAATACATGTCCAAAGCATACTGACCAAATAGGCAACTCCGGAGCAAGTGGAGTGCACCAACACCTTCCGCTGAGTTGATAGCCTACTAGGAGGACTATCAACCTGTCTATCGGGACGTGCGGGCATGAAACGCAGTGTCCCCAGGAAAAAGGTACATTAGTAAAAATAAAGTACTGAGTATGTAAGGCATGAAAGCAGTATATAAAAGACATGAAAGAAACATGGAGTAAAGAACTAAACCTGTAAGTCTGAATAGCTCTTTGAATCACGAAACATTTATAATGTCATGCATATTCTTATAAATGTCATATCATGCATAGGTATATGCGTACATAACATCATCAAGCCTCTGAGGGCATCCCATCATATCATCTCAGCCTCTGTGGGCGAAATCATCAACATATGCCAGCTGATCAGGTGGTGGTGCATATATAACGCCATAACCTTTCCCCATACCCCATATACATATAATATACGCGTATATAACGCCATCTGATCATGGGCCAATACACATATATAAATGAATGCAATGCATAAGAAGTAAGTCAATAAGATCTCTCGGGATGTCATAAGATCAATACACCTTCGGATAAACTTTATCAACTTAGGTATTTTTCTGAGAGCCATGAACAGATTATATAATAATAGGACACATGGGAAATCAAGAATATAGGCACCCCTAGTACTTCTGTGAATAAAGGCATTTATGAAAGTTGTGCGTTTCCTCATTTCGTTTGTATCATATGGATCATGCCCAAAGCAAAGAAAGGATAGCCTTAACATACCTTATAGAAATCTGTCTAATAACAATGCTAAACTCAACTCACTGCACCTTAATCTACAACAACGACAATGAAGCTATTGTCAAGTTACGAATGACTCTCTCATTTATATAACGAAAGTAACTTAATCTGTAACAAAAGAACTGGCAGCATTTCCCCTGATTTTACTGCTCCCTCAAGCCTACTATAGGTGAGACAACAACACAATACAATCAGCAACTCAAAAACAACCTAACTACAATTCGGGACCTTTAATACAACAAAACCCCCCAAATATACCATAACACACCCAATCAACAAGTTATCAAGTAGCCTGAAACTACAACGATGAGCGACCAACCCTCTACCCTACCATATGTGGCATTTCTCCATGCCCTTTATCCTTCCAAACTCCATAAATCAGCAGCACAAGAGGCCAACATGAGTGGACTACAAAACAGTCTGCTAAAAGTGGAATAAAACGAACTCACGACTTCCGATCACCGTCCCGTGGGTTGTAACAATTAGGAAACGAATTTGTCAACCTTCCTTGATATTTAAAAGCTTAAATACAGATAGTAGGCATTTTATTAAGAATAAAGTACCTTCAAAAACTCAAACTATAAAGAAAAAGTGAGGCGGTATAATGATACCTACGTCGTAGGGATCGTTCTAATGTTATCGCTTCTTGATTTCGTACCCGGGATGTTAATCTTATTTGAAACCCTTGTAGAGAGCTTAAAGATAGGTTTATGTGGATTCTCTGTTCGCGTTCTATGAAAAATGAATAGAAAGACGGCTTGAAACCCATATATATTAACTTTTGAAAAGTCAAAGAGGTGCTAGTTTGGCACCCTAGCATTGGCCCTTCTTCAGACGCTCATATCTTTTTATCCGGATGTCGTATGAATGAACGGTTAAGAATGTTGAAAACTACATTCCAAGACCTTATATTTTGTATATAATATGTTCCAAAATATGTCATATAGCACATGAAATGTATTGCTCAAAATGATTCGTTACAAGATAAATCCTTAGTCGGTTTTTCCGCAACTTAAATCCGATTTTTCTCGAACTTTGTATTTTATATCCAAACATCATGTATAGTTTTAACACCCCGGAAAATTTCAAAGTTATTAAGTGTAAAGCCCGGTAAAATTTTGCAAGGAAAATAATGTTTCATGGTGCCGGACCAGGCTTACGTGTTTGAGGATTGTAGAATGCGAGCCGCGACTTGGACTTTTTGGGTTGAACAATGCACCGGAAAGTAAAGGAATTTTTTTCTTCTGAAAAATGCATTTTTGCGGTCCATTATGTGACCGTAGAACCACTCTGCGGGCCGCATAATGATCGTAGAAGTGAGCAGGAGAAGGTCCAGTCTGGGGGCAATTATGCGATCAACTATGTGACCGCATAACTGTTATGCGGTGCATTATGCGATCGCATAACAGTTATGCGGATCGCATAGTGACCGCATACACGGACAGATTTTTGATCGTTTTGGTATGTAATTATGCGACCGATACGCAGTCCGCATATCCATTATGCGGTCGCATATGCGACCGCACAACCGTTCCAGAGCTCCATTTTTTTGGATTTTAAAACCCGACCCTACTTCGTTAAATACACGCAAAGGGTTATTTTTGTGCAAATATTCTAATGTTTTAGAGAGAGAGAAAACCCTACACTAATTATTTATCAAGTCTTGCTCAAATCTTGGAAGATTAACAAGGAAAACCCACAAGTTCTTCATCTAAGAGGTAAGGTTCCATACCCTAGTTTTCAATTTCGAATTTGGGTAGAAGATGGTTGATTAGGAGTATGATTCATGGGTATGAGATTATTATTTATACATGCATGTACCAATAAGAATTGTGGGAAGATTGTTGAGCTGAAATAAGTAAGTATTGGGTTATGGAGTGAAGGAAATCTTGTAGAAGAACCTTGAGGTTAAATTTGCACACCTAGTGTTTGATAAAATGCTCAAATGAGCCGAGACCATGAATATCTTCCTAATTATGGTTCAATTTTGTTATGTCTCAAAATTGATCGGGATTGCTAAGAATTCCGGATCATTCTAGTGTTAAGGAAGCTCGATTAAGGTATGTTGGCTAAACTTTCTCTCTTGGAATTGAATTCCATAATGTTTCTGTAAGTTTCAAAGTATGGGTTGAGTATTAAAAGGTTATGGCTTTGAGTCGTGTTTCAATGAAAGATAATATGCAAAATTGCATGAGAAAATCTCAATATTCTTAAGACTTTTAATTGCTCATATGTGTACCTAAAGTCTTGATTTGGAAATGTCTTATTGTTGATAATCTATAAAGATGGTTGGAAGTGAAATAAGTTAATTGGGGATATAGAGTATGGCCAACGTGCCACGGATTTAAGTTATGATTGTGTCTAGTAGTGTAAATAATTTGAGAAGATGCGATAAAGAATATAAAATGAGCCTCGACTCAATTGTTTAAAAATGACTTCGAAGATAGAATTACCTAAAAGCTTTTGTACTCAATTCATGCCCATTAGTGGTTGATTTAACTAATGCTTTACTTTATAAATATATCTAGTGTGATTCGAGTTCTATATAATCATGTGTTGATCTGGTACATTGTCATTGCTAGGGAAGAGAATTGTAAGAATAAATGCTGTTTCTATTGTTGGATGGTATGCCTCATTCTTTGGGAAGAAACCATTTGTGTTTGAAGTTTCCATTTCAAATGGATTTGAAGTATATGATTTTTGAAATATCCTATATATTGATACTTCATGGTGATCTTTGAAATTGAAAGAGGTGAAAGTGTGGAATATGAAATATGCCCATCGTGCCAGGAATAAAGAATCTTGTGAATGGCCTAATAAGCCAAGGAAATATTGTCGTTGTGAATGACTGGGAATACTAATGAGAATTTATACAATGTGAACGATGTTGAGGTGAGTACAATGGTATTTAGGATATTTCTGTTTGCAAATCAAATAAAAAAAATATTTTTGGGAGCATCATTAGCAAAACCGAGGAAGGGTGGGCCATAAGGCCCATACCTGAAACTACACGTGCTGGTGTAGGGGTGGATTGGGATTATTCCCCTTATTTGGGATGAAATTAGAACCTTTGGAAATTGTGATATTGTTCCCCTTAATTGGGATGAAACTGGAACTTTTGTGGATTGGAAAAGTCAACCCACACGAGATATGTGGGAAGGCGGCCTAGCTGATCGGGTGGAGATCAGACGCCATATTGCGCATATGGTGGTACTACTCTTGGTAACAACTTTCTTTCGCATCACATGTCAAACCACATTGTTCGTGGGGAGATGGCCTAGCCGATAGGGCATAATTGGACTCCGTGCTAACAAAGATGGTGGTATATGAGTGCTAATGATCTCCCAACCAAAAAATATATATGAAGTTCGTATTTTGAAAATTATTATGTTTTAACTGGACATTTGGATATTGTTGATTGTGACTTGCTATTTTTATGTGTTGCCTTTTTCTTATATGGGCATTCTATTTTGAAAGATGATTTTTAGCTATACATACTAGTGCTATTCGACAGTACTAACATCCGTTTTGCTGGGGGCGCTGCATCTTTAATGGATGCAGGTGGTTCTTCAGCAGGCGATATTGATCAGTTATAGCAGTACACTCTTTTCAGCTGATTTGGTGAGCCCCACTTCATTTCGGGGTCATGTATTTTTTATTTCTCATCTACTGTATTTTGAGGTATAGCCGAGGCCTTGTTGACGGCATTTCTATATTACTCTTCTATTGTACTTAGAGGCTCCGTAGACAGGTTGTGTGTTATGGTTGATGTTGGGAATTGAACTAGAAATGTTGGTACTTGGAAATTATGTTTTTCATTAATTCTATAAACTCGTAATGTTTTGGATATTATGAATGAAGCTGCTAATGGGAATGAAAAGGAAGTTGTTAATAAAATCTTTTTAGTGATTGATTAATGGAGTACATTTCCTCTTTATTCATGGATGAGTTGGGGTAGAAGGAAATCTAATAGGCTTGCTCGGCCGGGTTCTCTCGGTTGAGGGCCGGTCGCGCTCCTCGAGTTTGGGGCATGACAATAATCATATTATGACTTTACACTCATTTAAATCATGATTAACAAGTGTCATATTCATTATACGTCACCTTGGGATGCACATGCATAACAAATTCCAAGTATATTGGGAGAAAATCGCAGCTACGGTTGACCTAATTTTCAGCACATTTATGAATGTAACTTGTGATGACCTTTGTCAACTTTTGTTCTACAACTCGCTTGACTTTAAAACATAATACACGACTATCATACGACTAAAATAACTCATAACATAACCTCCTTATGATGTTAAGCACCCTATTCTTATTCCAAGAGTACATGTTATAATATTCCCAACTTGTCGACTTTCGGCGAAACTAATTTTCTTCAGTTTGTTTAGCTTCTAAGTTTTTCAACCCTCTTGGTACTTGTTATCTATGATCTTAAATATTTGTAACCTCCAAGGTAACATGATTAACTTACCTTATGTATTTTCAAAAATGATC